>NC_047039.1:24251351-24346948 GCF_011762595.2 Tursiops truncatus
TGTTTTTTGCTCAGACAGGATGGGGTTAAAGGAGCCGCTGATTCGGGGGCTCTGGCGCACTCAGGCCGGCGGGGAGAGAGGGGCACGGAGTGCGGGGCGGGCCTGCGGCGGCAAAGTCCGGCGTGACTTTGCACCAGCCTGAGGCCCGCCGTGCGTTCTCCCGGGGAAGTTGTCCCTGGATCCCGGGAACCTGGCAATGGCAGGCTGCACAGGCTCCGCGGAAGAGGGGTGTGCAGAGTGACCTGTGCTCTCACACAGGCCCCTTGGTGGCGGCAGCAGCAGCCTTAGTGTCTCCCGCCCGTCTCTGGGGTTCGCGCTTTTAGCCACGGCTCGCGCCCGTCTCTGGAGTTCCTTTAAGCAGCGTTCTTAAACCCCTCTCCTCACGCACCAGGAAACAAAGAGGGAAGAAAAAGTCTCTTGACTCTTCGGCAGGTGCAGACTTTTCCCCCCGGACTCCCTCCCGGCTAGCCATGGTGCACTAACCCCTTCAGGCTATGTTCAAGCCGCCAACCCCAGTCTGAAACCGAAACCCGAGCCACAGAGCCTCAGCTCGCAGCCCCGCCCACACCGGCGGGTGAGCAGACAAGCCTCTCGGGCTGGTGAGTGTCGGTCAGCACCGATCCTCTGTGCGGGAATCTCCCCACTTTGCCCTCCGCACCCATTGTTGTGCACTCCTCCGCGGCTTCAAAGCTCCCCCCCCCCCGCCTCCCGCAGTCTCCGCCCGCGAAGGGGCTTCCTAGTGTGTGGAAACTTTTCCTCCTTCACAGCTCCCTCCCACTGGTGCAGGTGCCGCCCCTATTCTTTTGTCTCTGTTTTTTCTTTTTTTTTTTTTCTTTTGCCCTACCCAGGTATGTGGGGAGTTTCTTGCCTTTTGGGAGGTCTGAGGTCTTCTGCCAGCCTTCAGTAGGTGTTCTGTAGGAGTTGTTCCACGTGTAGATGTATTTCTGGTGTATCTGTGGGGAGGAAGGTGATCTCCGCGTCTTACTCTTCCGCCATCTTCAAGGTCCCCCCTATTTCCGTGTTTATATTCTGTAATTTCTTCATACATTTTGTTCCCAGTTTTATTGATTCTTTTGTCCATGGCTAACTTTAGCTCTTCTACCATATTAAGACATTTGGTTTAAAGTCTAGTAAGTCCAGCGTCTGTTCTTTCACAGGGACACTTTCTCTTTTTCTTTTTTTTACATCTTTATTGGAGTATAATTGCTTTACAATGGTGTGTTACTTTCTGCTTTATAACAAAGTGAATCAGTTTTACATATACATATGTTCCCATATCTCTTCCCTCTTGCATCTCCCTCCCTCCCACCCTCTATTCCACCCCTCCGGGCGGTCACAAAGCACTGAGCTGCTTTCCCTGTGCTATGTGGCTGCTTCCCACTACCTATCTACCTTATGTTTCGTAGTATATATATGTCCATGCCTCTCTCTTGCTTTGTCACAGCTTACCCTTCCCCCTCCCCATATCCTCAAGTCCATTCTCTAGTAGGTCTGTATCTTTATTCCTGTCTTGCCCCTAGGTTCTTCATGACATTTTTTTCCCTTAAATTCCATATATATGTGTTAGCATACAGTATTTGTCTTTCTCTTTCTGACTTACTTCACTCTGTATGACAGACTCTAGGTCTATCCACCTCATTACAAATAGCTCACTTTTGTTTCTTTTTATGGCTGAGTAATATTCCGTTGTATATATGTGCCATATGTTCTTTATCCATTCATCCAATGATGGACACTTAGGTTGTTTCCATCTCCGGGCTATTGTAAATAGAGCTGCAATGAACAATTTGGTACATGACTCTTTTTGAATTATGGGTTTCTCAGGGTATATGCGCAGTAGTGGGATTGCTGGGTCTTATGGTAGTTCTATTTGTAGTATTTTAAGGAACCTCCATAGTGGCTGTACCAATTCACATTCCCACCAGCAGTGCAAGAGTGTTCACTTTTCTCCACACCCTCTCCAGCATTTATTGTTTCTAGATTTTTTCATGATGGCCATTCTGACTCGTGTGAGATGATATCTCATTGTAGTTTTGATTTGCATTTCTCTAATGATTAATGATGTTTAGCATTCTTTCATATATTTGTTGGCAGTCTATATATCTTCTTTGGAGAAATGTCTATTTACGTCTTCTGCCCATATCTGGATTGGCTTACTTTTTTTGTTGTTGTTATTGAGCTGCATGAGCTGCTTATAAATTTTGGAGATTAATCCTTTGTCACTTACTTCATTTGCAAATATTTTCTCCCATTCTGAGGGTTGTCTTTTGTCTTGTTTATGGTTTCATTCGCTGTGCAAAAGCTTTGAAGTTTCATTAGGTCCCATTTGTTTAGTTTTGTTTTTATTTCCATTTCTCTAGGAAGTGGGTCAAAAAGGATCTTGCTGTGATTTATGTCATAGAGGGTTCTGCCTATGTTTTCCTCTAAGAGTTTGATAGTTTCTGGCTTTACATTTACGTCTTTAATCCATTATGAGCTTATTTTTGCATATGGTGTGAGGGAGTGATCTAATCTCATACTTTTACATGTACCTGTCCAGTTTTCCCAGCACCACTTATTGAAGAGACTGTCCTTTCTCCACTGTACATTCCTGCCTCCTTTATCAAAGATAAGGTGACCATATGTGCGTGGGTTTATCTCTGGGCTTTCTATCCTGTTCCATTGATCTATCTTTCTGTTTTTGTGTCAGTACCATACTGTCTTGATTACTGTAGCTTTGTAGTAAAGCCTGAAGTCAGGGAACCTGATTCCTCCAGCTCTGTTTTTCGTTCCCAAGACTGCTTTGGCTATTTGGGGTCTTTTGTGTTTCTATACAAATTGTGAAATTTTTGTTCTAGTTCCATGAAAATTGCCAGTGGTAGGTTGATAGGGATTGCACTGAATCTGTAGATTGCTTTGGGTAGTAGAGTCATTTTCAAAATGTTGATTCTTCCAATCCAAGTACATGGTATATCTCTCCATCTATTTCTATCATCTTTAATTTCTTTCATCAGTGTCTTATAATTTGGTGCATACAGGTTTTTGTCTCCTTGCGTAGGTTTATTCCTAGATATTTTATTCTTTTTGTTGCAATGGTAAATCAGAGTGTTTTCTTGATTTCAATTTCAGATTTCTCATCATTAGTGTATAGGAATGCCAGAGATTTCTGTGCATTAATTTTGTGTCCTGCTACTTTACCAAACTCATTGATTAGTTCTAGTAGTTTTCTGGTAGCATCTTTAGGATTCTCTATGTATAGTGTCATGTCATCTGCAAACAGTGACAGGTTTACTTCTTCTTTTCCGAGTTGGATTCCTTTTATTTCCTTTTCTTCTCTGATTGCTGTGGCTAAAACTTCCAAAACTATGTTGAATAAGAGTGGTGAGAGTGGGCAACCTTGTCTTCTTCCTGATCTTCGTAGAAATGCTTTCAGTTTTTCACCATTGAGGATAATATTGGCTGTGGGTTTGTCATATATGGCCTTTATTATGTTGAGGAAAGTTCCCTCTATGCCTACTTTCTGCAGGGCTTTTATCATAAATGGGCGTTGACTTTTATCAAAAGCTTTCTCTGCATCTATTGAGATGATCATATGGTTTTTCTCCTTCAATTTGTTAATATGGTTTATCACATTGATTGTTTTGCATATATTGAAGAATCCTTGCATTCCTGGAATAAACCCCACTCGATCATGGTGTATGATCTTTTTAATGTGCTGTTGGATTCTGTTTGCTAGTATTTTGTTGAGGATTTTTGCATCTATGTTCATCAGTGATATTGGTCTGTAGTTTTCTTTCTTTGTGACATCCTTGTCTGGTTTTGGTATCAAGGTGGTGGTGACCTTGTAGAATGAGTTTGGGAGTGTTCCTCTCTCTGTTATATTTTGGAAGAGTTTGAGAAGGATAGGTGTTAGCTCTTCTCTAAATGTTTGATAGAATTCGCCTGTGAAGCCATCTGGTCCTGGACTTTTGTTTGTTGGAAGATTTTTAATAACAGTTTCAATTTCAGTGCTTGTGATTGGTCTGTTCATATTTTCTATTTCTTCCTGATACAGTCTTGGCAGGTTGTGCATTTCTAAGAATTTGTCCATTTCTTCCAGGTTTCCATTTTATTGGCATAGAGTTGCTTGTAGTAATCTCTCATGATCTTTTTTATTTCTGCAGTGTCAATTGTTACTTCTCCTTTTTCATTTCTGATTCTATTGATTTGAGTCATCTCCCTTTTTTTCCTGACATGTCTGGCTAATGGTTTATCAATTTTGTTTATCTTCTGAAAGAACCAGCTATTAGTTTTATTGACCTTTGCTATCGTTTCCTTCATTTCCTTTTCATTTATTTCTATTCTAATGTTTATGATTTCTTTCCTTCTGCTAACTTTGGGGTTTTTCTGTTCTTCTTTCTCTAATTGCTTTAGGTTCAAGGTTATGTTGTTTATTCGAGATGTTTCCTGTTTCTTAAGGTAGGATTCTGTTGTTATAAACTTCCCTCTTAGAACTGCTTTTGCTGCATCCCATAGATTTGGGGTCATCGTGTCTCCATTGTTATTTGTTTCTAGGTATTTTTTTATTTCCTCTTTGATTTCTTCAGTGATCACTTCGTTATTAACTAGTGTATCAGCCTCCATGTGTTTGTATTTTTTACAGATCTTTTCCTGTAATTAATATCTAGTCTCATAGCATTGTGGTCAGAAAAGATACTTGATACAATTTCAATTTTCTTAAATTTACCAAGGCTTGACTTGTGACCCAAGATACGATCTATCCTGGAGAATGTTCCATGAGCACTTGAGAAAAATGTGTATTCTGTTGTTTTTGGATGGAATGTCCTATAAATATCAATTAAGTCCATCTTGTTTAATGTATCATTTAAAGCTTGTGTTTCCTTATTTATTTTCATTTTGGATGATCTGTCCATTGGTGAAAGTGGGGTGTTAAAGTCCCCTTACTATGAATGTGTTACTGTCGATTTCCCTTTTTATGGCTATTAGCATTTGCCTTATGTATTGAGGTGCTCCTATGTTGGGTGCATAAATATTTACAATTGTTATATCTTCTTCTTGGATCGATCCCTTGATCATTATGTAGTGTCCTTCTTTGTCTCTTCTAATAGTCTTTATTTTAAAGTCTATTTTGTCTGATATGAGAATTGCTACTCCAGCTTTCTTTTGCTTTGCATTTGCATGGAATATCATTTTCCATCCCTTTACTTTCAGTCTGTATGCAGCTCTAGGTCTGAAGTGGGTCTCTTGTAGACAGCATATATAAGGGTCTTGTTTTTGTATCCATTCAGCCAATCTGTGTCTTTTGGTGGGAGCATTTAGTCCATTCACATTTAAGGTAATTATCGATATGTGTGTTCCTATTCCCATTTTCTTAATTGTTTTGAGTTCATTATTGTAGGTCTTTTCCTTTTCTTGTATTTCTTGCCTAGAGAAGTTCCTTTAGCATTTGTTGTAAAGCTGTTTTGGTGGTGCTGAACTCTCTCAGCTTTGGCTTGTCTGTAACGGTCTTAATTTCTCCATCAAATCTGAATGGGATCCTTGCTGGGTAGAGTAATCTTGGTTGCAGGTTTTTCTCCTTCATCACATTAAATATGTTTTGCTAGTCCCTTCTGGTTTGCAGAGTTTCTCCTGAAAGATCAGCTGTTAACCTTATGGGGATTCCCTTATGTGTTATTTGTTGTTTTTCCCTTGCTGCTTTTAATATGTTTTCTTTGTATTTAATTTTTGACAGTTTGATTAATATGTGTCTTGGAGTATTTCTCCTTGGAATTATCCTGTATGGGACTCTCTGTGCTTCCTGGACTTGATTAACTATTTCCTTTCCCATATTAGGGAAGTTTTCAAGTATAATCTCTTCAAATATTTTCTCAGTCCCTTTCTTTTTCTCTTCTTCTTCTGGAACCTCTATAATTCGAATGTTGGTGCATTTAATGTTGTCCCAGAGGTCTCTGAGACTGTCCTCAGTTCTTTTCATTCTTTTTTCTTTATTCAGCTCTGCAGTAGTTATTTCCACTATTTTATCTTCCAGGTCACTTATCCGTTCTTCTGCCTCAGTTATTCTGCTATTGATCCCATCTAGAGTATTTTTTATTTCATTCATTGTGTTGTTCATCATTGTTTGTTTCATCTTGTTCTTCTACCTCCTTGTTAAAAGTTTCTTACATTTTGTCTATTCCATTTCCAAGATTTTGGATCATCTTTACTGTCATTATTCTGAATTCTTTTCCAGGTAGACTGCCTATTTTCTCTTCATTTGTTAGGTCTGGTGGGTTTTTAATCTTGCCACTTCATCTGCTCTGTGTTTTTCTGTCTTCTCATTTTGCTTATCTTACTCTGTTTCTGGTCTCCTTTTTGCAGACTGCAGGTTCATAGTTCCCGTTTTTTTGGGTGTCTGTCCCCAGTGGCTAAGGTTGGTTCAGTGGGTTGTGTAGGCTTCCTGGTGGAGGGGACTAGTGCCTGTATTCTGGTGGATGAGCCTGGATCTTGTCTTTCTGGTGGGCAGGTCCACATTTGGTGGTATGTTTTTGGGTGTCTGTGGACTTATTATGATTTTAGGCAGTCTCTCTGCTAATGGATGGGGCTGTGTTCCTGTCTTGCTGGTTGTTTGGCATAGGGTGTCCAGCACTATAACTTGCTTGTCATTGAGAGAAGCTGGGTGCTAGTGTTGAGATGGCGATCTCTGGGAGATTTTCACCTTTTGATATTATGTGGAGCTGGGAGGTCTCTTGTGGACCAGTGTCCTGAAGTTGGCTCTCCCACCTCAGAGGCACAGCACTGACTCCTGGCTGCAGCACCAAGAGCCTTTCATCCACACGGCTCAGAATAAAAGAGAGAAAAAGTAGAAAGAAAGAATTAGTAGAAGCAGAAAGAAAGAAATAAAGGAGGGAGGGAGGGAGGGAGGAAGGAAGGAGGGAAAGAAGGAAAAAAGAATGAAAGAAAGAAGATAAAGTAAAATATAATAAAGTATGATAAAATATAATAAAGTTATTAAAAATAATTGTAAAGAAAAAATTTTTTTTAAAAACGGACTGATAGAACCATAGGACAAATGGTGGAAGCAAAGCTATACAGATAAAATCTCACACAGAAGCATACACATACACACAAAAAGAGGAAAAGGGGAAAAAATCATAAATCTTGCTCTCAACGTCCACCTCCTCAATTTGGGATGATTCGTTGTCTATTCATGTATTCCACAGATGCAGGGTACATCAAGTTAATTGTGGAGCTTTATTCTGCTGCTTCTGAGGCTGCTGGGAGAGATTTCCCTTTCTCTTCTTTGTTCTCACAGCTCCCAGGATCTCATTTTGGATTTGGCTTCACCTCTGCATGTAGGTCGCTAGAGGGCATCTGTTCTTCGCTCAGACAGGACGGGGTTAAAGAAGCCGCTGATTCAGTGGCTCTGGCTCACTCAGGCCGCGGGGAGGGAGGGGCACAGAGTGCAGTGCGAGCCTGCAGCGGCAGAGGCTGGCGTGATGTTGCAGCAGCATGAGGCGTGTCATGCGTTCTCCTGGGGAAGTTGTCCCTGGATCCAGGGACCCTGGTAGTGGCGGGCTGCACAGGCTCCCTGGAAGGGGTGTGTGGATAGTGACCTGTGCTCACACACAGGCTTCTTGATGGTGACAGCAGCCGCCTTAGCATCTCATGCCTGTCTCTAGGGTCCGCACTTTTAGCCGCGGCTCGTGCCCGTCTCTGGAGCTCCTTTAAGCAGTGCTCTTAATCCCCTCTCCTCGTGCACCAGGAAACAAAGAGGGAAGAAAAAGTCTCTTGCCTCCTCGGCAGGTCCAGACTTTTCCCCGGACTCCCTCCTGGCTAGCTGCGGTGCACTAACTCCTTCAGGCTTTGTTCACACTGCCAGTCCTCTCCCGGCGCTCCGACCAAAGCCCAAGCCTCAACTCCCAGCCTCGCCCACCCCAGTGGGTGAGCAGACAAGCCTCTCGGGCTGGTGAGGCCGGTCGGCACCAATCCTCTGTGTGGGAATCTCTCCACTTTGCCCTCCGCACCCCAGTTGCTGTGCTCTCCTCTGCGGCTCCGAAGCTTCCCCCTCCGCCACCCACAGTCTCTGCCCGCGAAGAGGCTTCCTAGTGTGTGGAAACCTTTCCTCCTTCACAGCTCCCTCCCACTGGTGCAGGTCCCTTCCCTATCCCCCTGTCTCTGTTTGTTCTTTTTTCTTTTGCCCTACCCAGGTACATGGGGAGTTTCTTGCCTTTTGGGAGGTCTGAGGTCTTCTGCCAGCATTCAGTAGGTGTTCTGTAGGAGTTGCTCCACTTGTAGATGTATTTCTGGTGTATCTGTGGGGAGGAAGGTGATCTCTGCATCTTACTCTTCTGCCATCTTCCCCTCCTCCAGGGACACTTTCTCTTAATTTCTCTTTTCTTGTAAATGGGCCATCCTTTCTTGTTTCTTTGCATGCCTCATCATTTTATTGCAAATAGGACATTTAAAATACTATAATGTGGACACTCTGGAAATAAAATTATTTCCTATCCTCAGGGTTTATTACTGTTGCTTCCTGTAGGTTGTAATTGTTTTGTTGTTTAATGGCTTTTATAAATTAATTTTTAAGACTATTTTCTTTGTCTTGCATAGCCTCTGAAATGTGTTTCTTATGAAATGTGTATTCTTCTAGTGGTTTGACAGAGATTACTTAAACACCATGTTTAAGTTGTCTCTTTTTTGGCTTAGCATTTGTGTGGTTGCATTGTTGACTATCTTCCAGAGTTTTGATAAATTTGATTCTGAGTTTTTGCTATTAATTAATTTATTTAAATTTTTTGGTGCTTCTATGAAGGGATTGGCCTTTGAGGCCCTCCACTCCCCCATTTTCACTGGCATCATTCAACAGTTCTAAAGTGTATAACATTTTGACTATCCTTATAGGATATGTTTCCAATATTAGTCATCTGATCTCTAATATTGAGGAGCCATTTCGCTTTTTCGAATATTGATGATGTAGTGTCATATTTATGGGCCATTTTTCTTGAAGAAAATATATTTATGCCCAGATTTCATGTTTCCTTAGAAACTTTCTCTTGCTCTCTAGAAATTTTTTTTGGTAGTGAATAAAACTTGTCACAAGTATTTTCTTTATTCTTTGCTCTTTTGTAAAAGATTATCAAGTTGATAGTCTTTTAAAAATGAGGAATATATTAAAATTTCTTAGGAATCTTATCATCTTTCTTATGAAGTTGGGCTTATATATCTAGGCCCTATTGTTAAATTGACACTATGATTTCTGGCCTAGCATCTGGATAACAGCATGATTATAAGTGTATATTTTCTATACTTTCTTTGTTTGGAAAAAATATGTCTGGAAAATTTTTCTGTGTTTGAAAAGTGGAGAAGAAACTGGTATTTATCATTTTAGAAATAATGAGTTTTGAAGCCTAGTAGTGAAGGAAAATAAGGGAAGGGTGGGCAATGAGTAGAGAACAATGGGTTTTAGGATTGGTTAATTGTGGGGACTGGCAAATCAGATAATAGGATGAATTAAACAAAGATTATGAACAGTAAGTAGAATAAAAAGGAAAATCAATGCATGATCAGGGTATTATTGGGAAGGAATAGTAGGGTCTATATTCTCAAATTGTCACATACAGATTATAGTGATAGGATATTTATTAGTCTATATGCTTCCAAGTTTCATTTCTCTCTTTTCCATTCTATACATCCTCAAAATAAAGTTAAAATGGCAAAAATTTCCTATATTTAAGAGACTAGACTTACAGCTCAAGCTCTAATTTTCTTGGCTTTTATTCACAGATACACAAATGCAGAAGGCGAAGTATAAAACTGGTAGAAGTAAAAGTCCTCTTTCCACCTGGACTGGGTTTTTTGCTCTATCTTGGCTCTGATATCTTTATTATATCAGTGTCGTTCACAAGTGATCCTCCTCATCATCAAATTTTAATTTCATTCTTTTTAACTTGTTCACTCATTTTTGCCATTCTAGTCATTCTCCTGACTGGTCTTTAACTCTTTTATCCATCTACTTCACAAGATATCTAGTTTTGTTATGTTTTCCAGACTTTCAAAAATTTATTTTGATACTGATGTTTCAAGTTACATGTGGGGACAGTCTTTCAAGAGGTATGCCCATCCACCTGATTATATCTGTCCCACCATGGAAAATGAATTTTTGTTTCACACACATTCTCAGATTACAAATTCTTGACTCTGTACGTTGAACCCACAGTCATAACCAGGAATTATAATCCTCCCTATCAACCACTTACTTGATGACTTAAGTTATTGAATGTTTTCATATTATATCGAAAACTATAAATTTCCAGTTTGCCACTTACTAGTCACGTAACTTAGAAGTATTGAATGTCTCTGAACTTCAGTGTCTATTAAATTGCAGATGAGGATACATATCCTGCACTTTTTTCAGGTAGTATTAGATGTGAGTATAAGAACCTGACACAAAATAGGTACTTAGTAAATGGAACTTTCTATTACATAACCACATATAGCATATAACACACATATATACATACACACTTTATTTTTTCAGGGGATATAACTTCAGCTCTGAGCTTCTTTATTTCTTGAAGGTTATTGAGGTGTTGCTGACAAATAAAAATTGTATACATTAGAAGTGATGGATATGTTAATTTGATTGTGGTAATTATTCCACAATGTATATGTATATTAAATCTTTGAAAAATCATTGTACATCTTTGAAAATCATGTTTTACAATCAAGCTATCTAGTTTTTATTGACTCTGAGAACCTTATACATATTCTTTATGTTTGTCATAAAAGTTTTTGTGTATACTTGATTTTTATTCTCCTGCTACTACCCACATTCCACAGAACAATGTCAGGCCTATGATAAAGACCTAATATGGCCCTGAGCTCACTGCTTTAAGTACCAACAAATGGAAGAATTAAGAGACAGCATTCTAGAAAACGTTTTATACCAACTGCATGCACATTAGCTGTCATGCCACCACTCCAAAGTCCACTTTGTTATCTGTTCTAGTCTAGACAGCCTATTTGTCCCTCTTAAATTTTTCATTTCCAAACATAACCTTGTACTCAGAATATCTAACAAACTCTGCATTCCATCCAAATAACAAAAACTTGATGTACTCTGGATATTTTTATTGCTGTGTACAATGAAGTCTTTTGTCTTTGACCTGGAGTCTTATCTTCTGCCAGCATCCATTAAACTAGTTTGTGTATAGGATAAAATTTCATACCTTTTACAGTTCTTAAAATTTGTAAACTAGAATCTTATATAATTCCAAAAAATATCTATTTGTGGAGATTTTTGCTATCTGCTGATGTAGCCACTAGCTACATTTAACATCTTTACATTTAAATTATTAAATGCAATTAAAAATTCATTTCCTCATTAGTTTTTATCTTTTAATGTTATGTATAGTTATATTATTTAATTTATCAGATTTAAGTAATATTCCTGGTGCCTACCTTTGAAAAAATGAGAAAATAAGAAATTTTATGTTCTATACCCTACCATATACCTTACTCTTTCACTTTAAATATATTGTTCTAAACTTCCAAAGGTAAGGATTATAAAAAGAGCATCTTTTAAAATGTTAAATGTCCACTTCTTACTATTCTAGGATTTAATTTACCCCAAATACTGTAATGTAAGTGCCTGACATTAAGCTTTTGATTGCCAAGGCATCTATTTTAAAATATATCCTTCTTGAATAAACATACTGCCATTTGTATGACACAATTACTAGTGAAAAAGCTAGATAAAGAATTAAGCTTCCTCCACCCACTTTCAAACTCTGGGTAACCTAGATAACTGATGGCTTGATTGACCCCCTCTTCTCCCTTCTTGTACCCTAATTCCCACTCTTGTGCTTTCAATTAGCCAATAAAGAGTGAACCTGCAAAACTCTAGACACCCCACCCTTGGACCCTAATAAAGGCAAATCCCAGGTCTGCTTATGCTTTCTCTCTCTCTCCCTCACTTTCTCTCTGCTACCTGAAATCTCACTTTATGGCCCTTAGGCATGCCATGTACCCTCTAGTACCTATGAATAATAAATCTTTTTCCTCAAAGGTCCCTGATGGTTCGTGCTAAAGTATGTCTTGCAATTATCAGAACCACAAGGGCAGGTTCAGCCACAACTTTGAGCCCAGTGGAGGAAATATCTGTGGGAGCTTGATGTGAGTAATATTGGGCCAGGTGCATGCCCAAGAACATAAACAAGAGCATCACTATTTTTTTAAGACTTTTTTTTTGATATGGACCATTTTTTTAAGTCTTTATTGAATTTGTTACAATATTGCTTCTGTTTTATGTTTTGGTTTTTTGGCCATGAGGCATGTGGGACTTAGTTCCCTGACCAGGGATTGAACCCATGCCCCCTGCAGTGGAAGCACAAAATCTTAACCACTGGACTGCCAGGGAAATCCCGAGCATCACAACAGATACTTTCTGCCAGTATTCAATAACTCATCTGGGCCCTTCTCTTCAGAAATTCTTCCTCTAATAACAATGGACATTCTCCTTGATCCAACTTGAATATCACTTAAGGTTTTGTAAAACAGATTAGTTATTTTATTTTATTTTATTTTATTTTTTATTCTGGGAAGACTACAACATGAGATCTACTCTAACACATTTTAAAGTGTATAATACAGTATTGTTAACTGTAGGTACAATGTTGTACTGTAAATCTCTATCATCTTGTATAACTGAAGCGTTATATATGTTGAACAGCAATTCTCCATTTCCTCCCTCCCCAAGCCTTTGGCAACCACCATATTATTCCCTGTTTCTATGAATTTATTTTGTATTTTTATATACATGAAATTATGCAGTATTTGTCCTTTTGTGACTGTCTTAGTTCACTTACTATAATGTTCTCTAGGTTCATCCATGTTGTCGCATTTGGCAAGATTCTTTTCCTTTTGTTTTTTCTGTTTTGCGGTACGTGGGCCTCTCACTGTTGTGGCCGCTCCCTTTGCAGAGCACAGGCTCCAGACACGCAGGCTCAGCGGCCATGGCTCATGGGCCCAGCCGCTCCGTGGCATGTGGGATCTTCCTGGACCAGGGCATGAACATGTGTCCCCTGCATTGGCAGGCGGACTCTCAACAACTGCACCACCAGGGAAGCCCCCCTTTCCTTTTTAATGATAATATTCCATTGTATGTATATAACACATATTCTTTGTTCATCCATCAATGGACATTTAGGTTTTCATATCTTGGCTGTTTTGAATAGCACTACAATGAACATGTAAGTGCAGGTATCTCTTTGAGATCCTAATTTAAATTTTGAATACATACCCAGAAGTAGGATAACTAGATCATACGGTAGTTCTGTTTTTAATTTTTCTGAGAAACCTCCATACCATTTTCCATAATGGCTGTCCCATTTTACATTTCCAGCAACAGTGTACAAGGGTTCCAGTTTCTCCACAGTGCAGTTTAAATGAGAAATAATTTATGATATTGTCCAGCCACATGGATTTTGATGCTTCTGAAGGTAGAGAAAGATACAACTTCAGTACTGGTCAAATGAAGTTTTCATATTAACTTTTTTGGAGGAGGTGACAACAAAAGCATTTTTTGCATTGTCCAAATGGGATCAATCATCTTATACCCCTAAATCACAAGCTTAAATGACATTAAACTTTAATAGAAGTCCATGTGTGTTCGTTTTTAAAAAAGGGATTGGAAAATGACTTCACTTCTGGTCATAGTGGAATTATAGGAAAGAGCTTTATTTTCTCATTTTAAACAACTGGAAAATTATGAAATAAATGTGTTAGACATCAGACAACAGGCAGTGCAGGATGGTGATCTCTTTGACAGGGAAAACAAATAAAGTGGAAATATATGGTTGTCACAATCTACTACCTGGAGCTTTTCCAGGCAATAGGACAGAAAAAGGAAACTAATAACCTGCCTGGTAATTTCACTGACTTAAGGAGACAGAATTCAGAGTTGATATAGGTGAATGTGACTAGAATTTATATGAAAAAATCAGAGAAAAAAGAGGTGACCAAAGGAAAAGCTATGAGAATTGGCAGAAAGTTCTCTTTGAGTATTTGGCAGAATATTGGCCTGTGTATACATGTAAGGAAACTATCCAAGGTCAAGGAAAGAACTACCAGAAAGGAATATGTTGAAAACATACCAAAAACTAGATACAGCTGAAAATAGTTTGTGTTTCCACCAGCCAGTATAGAAAGACCTCTTATATATGGGTGACTGTGTAGAGTTCTCATAAGTTTGTTGCCTTAGTAAAGGGGCTAAAGTAATCCTAGAGTAAAGGATGGTCCAGACCCTTCATAATGAACCCTAAAAGCCATTCTTGAAAGGATCAAACTGATTCCAAGTAACTTAACTGCATGTGAAAATAAAGTTCAAAAATACTTTAAAAATTAACTCAGAATATAGCACTCAACAATGTAAATTCACATTATCTACCATCTAATAAAAAACTACCAGTTATGCAAAGAAGCAGAAAAATACAACCTAAAACCAGGAGGAAAAATAAAAAGTAGAAACAGAACAAGAAATAAACCATGTGATAAAAATTAAAAGACATAGATGTTAAAATAACTCATAAATATACTCCATATGTTTAATAAGATAAAGGAAATTATGAACATGAGAAAAGATATGGAAGGTATAAAAAAGACCCAAATTGAACTTTAAGAAATTAAAAATAATTTTTCAAAAATCCAACACTGGATTGGATTAACAGATCAGACACTGCAGAATAAATGATTAGTGAAGTTAATAAAGAAGATGTGAGCTCTATCTATCTATATATCTATATAGATAGATCTCACATCTAGATATATATGGAATATTACTCAGCCATAAAAAAGAATAAAAGCTTGCCATCTGCAATGACATGGATAGACCTAGAGGACATACTAAGTGAAATAAATCAGAGGAAGATACTGTATGATCTCTCTTATCTGTGGAATCTAAACAAAAGAAAAGGAAAAAAAACAAGCTCATATATAAAGAGAACAGATTGGTGGTTTCCAGAGGTTGGGATGGGTGTTTGAAGAAGTGGGTGAACTGTTTGTTTTTTTGCTGTTGTTTAAATGTTTTTAAAAAGACAGCATAAAAAATTACAGACCAATTTCGCTTATGAATACTGATGCAAAAATCCTCAAGAAAATACTGGCCAGGGCTTCCCTGGTGGCACAGTGGTTGAGAGTCTGCCCGCTGATGCAGGGGACATGGGTTCGTGCCCCAGTCCAGGAAGATCCCACATGCCATGGAGCGGCTAGGCCCGTCAGCCATGGCTGCTGAGCCTGTGCGTCTGGAGCCTGTGCTCCACAACGGGAGAGGCCACAATAGTGAGAGGCCCGCGTACTGCAAAAAAAAGAAAATACTGGCCAACTGAATTCAGCAACCTATTAAAAGTATCATGACCAAGAAAGATCTATTCCCAGAATGCATGGATGGTTCCTTATTAAATTCAATCAGTTTAATACACCATATTCCCTGAAGGAAGGGAAAAAACAAACACAATTGATGTATAAAGACATTTGACAAAAGTCAACACCCTCTCATGATTAAAATTCTTAATAATTGAGGAATAAAAGGAAACTTCCTCAACATCATAAAGACCATAAATGAAAAATTCACAGCTGATGTCATATTTGATGGTGAAAGTCTTTTCCATGAGATCAGAAATAGGGCAAAGATGCCTGCTTTTGGCACTTCTACTCAGCATAGTATTTGATGTTCTGGCTATAGCAAATGGATAAGAAAAGAAATAACAAGTCCAAATTGGAAATGAAAAAGTAAAATTATCTCTGTTCACAGAAAACATGATCATTATGTATAAGACCATAAATATTCCATTACTAGAACCTATTAGAGCTAATAAATTCGACAAGTTTCAGGATACAAAATAAACACACAAAAATCAGATGCATTTCTAAATATTAACAATGAACAAGCTGAAAAGGAATAAGGAACCAATTCAATTTACAATAGCATCAAAAAGAATAAAATACGTAGGAATAAATTTAATGAAGAAGGTGAAAGACTTGTACACTGAAAACTACAAAATGTTGCTGAAAGAAATTAAAGAAGATATAAATAAATGGAAAGACATCCTATATCCACAGGTTAGAATATTTAATATCATTAAGTTGGAAATACTCCCAAAGCTGACTACAGATTCAATACAATCTCTAGCAAAATCCCAGTGACTTTTTTGCAGAAATAGAAAAACCCATCCTAAAATTCATATGGAATCTCAAAGGACCATGAATAGTCAAAGCAATCTTCAAAGTAACAAAGTTGGAGATCTCACATTTGTTGATTTCAAAACTTACTTCAAAACTACAGAAATCAAAGGAGTACTGGCATAAGATAGACATATGGACCAGTGGAATAGAATATAGAGCTCAGAATTAAATCCTCATTTATATGGCTAATTTATTTTCAAAAAGGTTACCAAGACTATTCAATTGGAGTAAGGAGAGTCTTTTCAACAAAAAGTGCTAGAAAACCTGCATATCCACATGTAAATGAATACATTGGATCCTTATGTTACACCATATACAAAAATTAACTCAAAATGAATCAAAGACCTAAATGCAAGAGCTAAAACTATACGTCTCTTAGAAGGGAAAAATCTTCATGACGTTGGTTGGGGAAATGTTTTGGATATGGTACAAAGAGACAAGACAACAAAAGTAAAGAGTAGATAAATTGGATTTAATCAAAATTTTAAAATTTTGTGAATCAAAGGATACTATTAAGAGAGTGAAAAGACAACCCACAGAATGAGAGAAAATATTGGCAAATCATATATCTAATAGAAGTTTAGTATCCAGAATATATAAAGAACTACAATCAAAAACGACAAGACAATCAACCTAAGAAATGGGCAAAGGATTTTTAAAATTTTATTTATTTTGTTGCTGCACACGGGCTTTCTCTAGTTGCCACGAGTGGGGGTTACTCTTCATTGTGGTGCACAGGTTTCTCATTGCAGTGGCTTCTCTTGTTGTGAAGCACAGGATCTAAGCATGCGGACTTCAGTAGTTGTGGCTCACAGGCTTCAGTAGTTGTGGCTTGCAAGCTCTAGAGTGCAGGCTCAGTAGTTGTGACACACTGGCTTAGTTGCTCCGCGGCATGTGGTATCCTCCTGGACCAGGGCTCAAACCAGTGTCCCCTGCATTGGCAGGTGGATTCTTAACCACTCTGCCACCAGGGAAGCCCTGGGCAAAGAATTTGAATTAGATGTTTTTGCCAAAGGAGATACACAAATGGCATATAAGCGCAAGAAAATATGCTCGACATCACTAGTCATTAGGGAGATGCAAATATATGTCATAATTAAAAACCAATTCACACCCATTTAGGATGGCTATTATTGAAAAAATGTAAAATAACAAGTGTTGGTGGGGGGAAATTGGAACACTTGTGCATTGCTGGTGGGAATGTGAAATGGTACAGCCTGTGTCGGAAGACAGTTTGGTGGTTCCTCAACAAGTTAAACATAGAATTATCATATGATTCAATTTCTAGGTATATACCCAAAATAATTAAAAGCAGAGATTCACACAGACACCTGTACACCAATGTCCATGACAGCATTAGTCACAATAGACCAAAGTTGAAAGCAACCCAAGTGTCCAGCAATGGGTGAATGGATAAACAAAATGTGATATACATATATCAGAGAATGTTACTCAGCCTTAAAAAAGAATGAAATTCTGCTACTTGCTAGAACATGGATGAACTTTGAAACATCATGCTAAGTGAAATAAGCCAGATACAAAATGACAGATAACATATGGTTCCACTTATATTAAGTACCTAGAACTCATAAAAGGAGAAAGTAGAATACAGATTACTGATACATACGGGTGTGCACACCACACATCACCTGAGATATCTAAACTTTTTTCACCTGGATGATGAAAATAGTAAGAGTATGAATGTAAAGTCTTTTACCTGCCTCTGAAGGCCTCTAAAAGTACTATTTTGAATTTTTTTAAATATGAGAAGTTTAACTTCTAAGCTAGAGAAGGAATGAATTGGGAATAGTTACTTAATGGGTACAGACTTTCTGTTTGAGATGAGCAATTTCCAAAAATGGGTAGTAATGATGGTTGTATAACATTGTGAGTGTACTTAATGTCACTGAACTGTACACTCAAAAATGGTAAATTTTATGTTACATACAGTAAAAACAAAGAAATGAAACATGGCATATGTCCTGGAGGGAGCATGTCTTTTATTCCCATAGGGTCTATGCAGACTTGCCAGAATTTTCATGCTCTCTTTTCAACATTTTCTAATTATTTTCCCTCCAAGAGATTGCAGGATAGAATTCATTTCAATTTCTGGAGACTTCATTAACAGGTGAGCAAAGTTTCCCTTTATAAGTTTTGATCCTCAGAGCTCTAATTATTTAAAGTACATATATGTCAAAACAAAAATAAGATGAAAACTACTGGTTATTTGTTTACCTTAGCACCAAGAAAAGTGCCTCAGATGTTAGAAACTTAGCAATAAAATTATTGTATTAATCTGAATATATATATATGTGTGTGTCACTGTATGATCCTAACTTGCTATAGCCTTAAAAAGAAAAAAATCAACCCCCCTTACCATGAGATCTCTTTTATGCTTGGGTTTTCATAAAATCCTTAAGGTCCAAATAAAATATTGCACATTTTAAGTTCAAAACATTGTCCTAAAATAGTGCATTTATTGAGGCTTAGGAAATTTCTACTTAAAACCAAAAGTAAATACAAAGCTATGCTTCCTGGTGGGAGCTGCTCCCTCTGTTCACCCCCCACCCCACCCTGTGGGCTCTCGTTGTGAAGATAAGATATTCTTCTGGCAGCTGCTGAGTAACTCCTGAAGTGCCTCAGAAAACTCATCGGTCTATGTTTCTGTTGAAAAATATCTAATAGCGTTTGGGCAAAATTTACAGTGAAGATAAAAAAATAGGTTAAATTATGTTGTGAGTGAGTCTCTGAGCTAATTGTATGTATTGTTTTAAAAATGTGTAATTAGAATTCATATGTTAATACGTTTGAACTGAAAATGCTTATAAAGTGTTATCGTGTTGATAAGCAATTTAAAAATCATCTCAGTGACCTTAGCTGCTAGAGTAAGCCAAGGTTGATAAGCCCCAACAAAGTTCAAGGGGCTGCTTCGATTTTACTTGCAAAATTTCTTGAAACAATGTAGATGGACTCATAATACTGAATCCCTCTGACAAACGAAAAAATGTTGTCTTTTACAAAGTAAAAAATTCTCCTGATACAAAAATGGTAACTTTTTCAAAACTTGGTCCATTTTTCTTGAGGTAAAACCGGTCACACTTAACGGGACTTTGGCCCCACCTACTCCTGATAGATTGACTAGGTCAGACTTTTAACCCCTTTGTCCCAGAGGATGATAAGATTGCAATGCCTTTTTGGCAGGCCAACTACCTAGGTATGGAATAGGAGTCTGACAAGCAGACCTGCATCTTGTTGCTGAACTGTTTAGTGACAAGGGGACAAGTAGTTTTTAACTATCATCCAGTTGTATCAATAGTTAGAGAATAAGGAGAGAGGATGCCACAAAGTTAAAAAAGAATCCATGGTTGCTTGTTCACCCTTCTACATTACCAGAAAGAGAATGCATTTTTCCTCTGATCCATGGTGGTAACTATAGAAAATACTCTCTGGTGATCAAGGGAAGTTTAGTTACTCAGAGATGAAGTGAGGTTCATTCTTAAAATGAATGGGAAAAGAGAAATTAGAGGTTCTGGCAAAACTCCATTGACACTATTGAAATTTGGCTCATCTGGCTAGCACATAAATTAGCCTTACAAGTTTTGCTGGATGACAAGGAATGGGCATCACCCAGTCACTAAGTGATCAAGACTATTCTCCAAGCCACCATGCCCCAAGCCACCATCCTCACCACAACATGAGTAGGAAGAAGGATATGTAAAGACTGATCAGCTCTTTTTGAAGTGGGTCTTGGCATCCATTATTAAACAGCAGGGTACCTGACATGATTCTATTATCTGATAAGCATCGTGGATAGCAATAGGGGAAGCTAAAACTTCCTTAGGATCACTGTAACACTGATCTGGGATTACAATGAAAAATATGAGCATCCAGGTAATAAGATAGTCACCCAGGGTCAGACTGACTGGTTTGTGCAATTGATGCTGCCAGACTATCTGAGAAATTTTTCTTTTGTGCCTCTGAGAAAGCCTCCAAAAAGCTGATTCAGCCACTGGGCAACAAGTTCCCCAGAATAGAAGCTTTAACACGGGTCAAGGTAAGTATTATTCAGGCTAAGGGAAGCAAGAAAGAAAATGAAAAAAAGGATCATGTGGACCTGGCTATTAAGCCAAAGGGTTCCAAAAGAGGAGATTGATAGTTTTTCTTTAGAAATTAGTAACAGAAGTAACTTGGGGAATGCTCAAATATTTGTAAAATAAACAGCACACATCTGTATAAACAATGAATTAGAGAAGACACCAGAAAGAAAAAATAAATATCTTGACCTAAATAAAAATGAAAAGAACATACCAAAATATTTGGGATACAGCTAAAGGAATGCCTGACAAAAGTGTATAATATTCCGTTGCTTATATTAACAAAGAAGAAATATGTAAATAACTGATCTAGCCTCTATTTTAAAAAGCTAAAGAATATAATAAACTCAAATTAATAGAAGATGAGAAATGGAAAAGACAAGCACTAAAAATTATAAACTAAAAAGACAGAAAAATAGAGAAAAGTCAATAAAACCAAAACCTGGTTCTTCAAAAATATTGATACACTTAATAAACATCTAGCCAGACTGATGGGAAAACATGAAGGAAGACCCAAATTACTTAAAGTAGGAATGAAATATGGGGTATCACTACAGATCCTAGAGATAATAAATGGATAATAGGTATATTATAGTCAATTATGCTAAAAATTTAGTTACAAAGATGAAATGGACAAGTTCCTTAAACAGAATAATGTACAAAAGTTCACTCAAGAAATGGATAAGTTGAATAGCACTATATCAAAGAAATCTAATTAATAATGGAAATCATGTACCAAGACCACTGTTTCATGTTTCCACAAAGAAAACTTCAGGCCATGATGGCTTTAATGGTGAATTCTACAAAACTGTTAACAAGAAATAATGTCAATTATACACTAACACTTAGAAAATAGAAAATGTGGTGACACTTCCCAATGCATTTTCTGTGGTGAGTGTTACCATGAAGTAAGAATCAGATGATATTACAAAAAGAGGAATATATAAATATCCCTTTAAAGCCTAGATACAAAATATTCTTAACAAACTTGCTGATGAGGATGTAAGACAATGGAACTCTCACACTGTTAATGGAAATGCAAAATGGTACAGATACTTTAGATGTTCTCTCTTACCACTTGCATTCAATATTATACTGGCCATCTTAGTTTAATAAAGCTAATATTATTATTATTAAACAGAATAAAAACAAAGTAAGAAGTTTATAATCTCCAGTGACATTGCCATATATTATATGTAAGATATATAATAGTCTCCAAAACATCTATAACTCTATATTCTACCAACAAACAATCACAAGAGAAAGTTAAAGTTGATCTAAATAAATCTCCCTGGATCAGAAAACTCAATATTTTGATGGTATAATTTCTCCTCACATTGATCTATAGTGTCAAAGTAATACTCCTAATTGGAATCTGAACAGGGATTTTAGAGAAAATGACAAATGATTCTAAAATTTACATGAAAAAGTAAAAAAATCATAATAGCAAAACAATTAACAAAACAAGAAGAACTTTACCTGCTTAATTTCAAAACTTAATACAAATGTGTATTGATCAAGAGTGTGGCATTTGTGTGAAGATAAATATATAGATCAATGGAACAAATATGAAGTCCAGAAACAGACCCACAATTTATTCTCTGAAAAGATACAAGGCAATTCATTGTAGGAAAGGATAAACTTTTGAGGAAATTGCAAAGGTATAATTGAATATATATTTTAAAATGACAAACTCTTGCTTCATACCATATACAGCAATTAAATGGAAATAGATTATAGAACTAAATGTAACACTTTAAAACTATAAAACTTCAAGAAGGCGATTTAGGAGAAAATCTTAAGCTTCAGTAAGGCAAAAACTTCTTAAAAAGAGCACAAAAAGTATGAAGTATAAAAAAAAGATGATTAAATATTGGAATTGATCAAAATTTAAGACTTCTCCTCAAAAACACTGTTAAAGAATCAAGAAGGGGGCTTCCCTGGTGGCACAGTGGTTGAGAGTCTGCCTGCTGATGCAGGGGACACGAGTTCGTGCCCCGGGCCTGGAAGATCCCACATTCCGTGGAGTGGCTGGGCCTGTGAGCCATGGTTACTGAGCCTGTGCTTCCGGAGCCTGTGCTCCGCAACGGGAGAGGCCACAACAGTGAGAGGCCCGCGTACCGTGAAAAAAAAAGAATCAAGAAGGGACCCCTCAGCCTTGGGGCAGTGGATGAGAAGGGTTATAGGTATGGAGAAATATTTACAATATATTTATCTTGATAAAAGATATATATATATATATATATAATATATAACATTCTTTAACTTAAAACCAAAAATAGGCCAATATATCAAGCAGCACTTGGCAAAAACTAGAGTAATTAAAGACCATAAAGCATGTGGAAAATGTTCAACATCAGTACCTGTCAGAGATATGAAAGATAAAATCCAATAATAACTCTATATTTGTTAAAAATAAAATTCATAATTCCATTCATTGCAAGGAATATGCAGCCACTAAAATTCTAATACATCCCTGATGGGAGTGCAAAGTGACATAGCCACTTTGGAAATACATGGCAGTTTCATATAAGTTAAATATACCCTTAATACAAGATACAGCAAACTAAGTCTTCCATATTTATGCAAGAGAAATTAAAACATTTCCACACTAAAGCTTAGAACTGAATGTTACAATAGTTTTGTTTACAAAAGCTAAAAACATGAAATAATCCAGTCTAGCAAGTGCTGAATAAATAAGCAAATGTGGAATGGCCATACAACAGAGTATTGCTTAGATTAAAAAACAAAACAAAACAAAAAACACTTACTGATATATACAGCAAAGTGGGTAAGCCTCAAAAGCACTATGGCAAGTAAAAGAAGTCAGACACAAAAGAGTAAATACTTTTTTTGTGATTCCATTTGTAGAGACTTCTGGAAAGGCAAAACTATTGTGATAGAAAGCAGACTAGTGGCTGCCAGGGCAAAAGATATAATGGTGGGAGGCATACAATAAAACTTTTTAGGATGAAGAAAATGATCTGTGTCATGGTGATAGATAAAAAAATGATACACTTGTCAAAACTCATTGAATTATACACTCAAAACTACTGAATTTTATTTTGTATAAATTAGACCTCAGTCTAGGTGACAAAAATATTTTTAAGTAAACTACATTGAATTATGTAGAGAATTATGTAGGTTAGTTATATTTACATATTTACTCACTGAAATGAGGTGGCTGTAGTTCTCTAGTATTATTTACATCTCTGTACAGGGTCCTCTGAGCAGGATCCATTTGCTGCCACTCCTCCTAGGTGTACCCCATAGTCATGTTCTTAAATGACACTAATGGGCATAATGTGCTGTTGGGAACTAATTTTTATTATATTTACACTTGAGAGTTTAAAAAAAAGTTACAAAGCATATCTATCATGGTCTCAATTTTGTCTTAGGCTTTGGGGTCACTCACATAACTAGCACAATATTATTTACATGTCCTAATATATTTTTCTGTATTTATTATCTCTAACTATTAAATTTTATTAAAATTTTTTGCAGGTAGTGATATGATCACATGATTTCTATCCTTTACTCTGTTAGTATGGTGAACTGCACTGATTTTGATTGTTAGCTCAGACTGCATTCTTGAAATAAATGTAATTTGGTCATCATGTGTTAGCTTTCTTTTATATATTTATTGATTCAGCTTGGTTATCTTGATTCAGAAGTTAATATGGACAACTAAATAAGCATGTATAGCCAGAAACTGTTTAAGCAGTTTTGATGCAGCTGCCCTACCAAATGTTCAAACTCTTTTTAAAGCCTCAATAATTAAAACAGTGGTCTTGCTACATGATGGAGCATACTGACCTAAACAACAAAAGAGACAATTAGAAATAGATGCAGGAGACTTCCGGGAAGATGGTGGAAGAGTAAGACGTGGAGATCACCTTCCTCCCCACAGATACACCAGAAATACATCTACATGTGGAACAACTCCTACAGAACATCTACTGACAGCTGGCAGAAGACCTCAGACCTCCCAAAAGGCAAGAAACCCCCCACGTACCTGGATAGGGCAAAAGAAAAAAGAATTAACAGAGACAAAAAGATAGGGATGGGACCTGCACCAGTGGGAGGGAGCTGTGAAGGAGGAAAGGTTTCCACACTCTAGAAGCCCCTTCGTGGGCAGAGACTGTGGGTGGCGGAGGGGAAGAGCTTCAGAGCCGCAGAGGAGAGTGCAGCAACAGGGGTGCGGAGGGCAAAGCAGAGAGATTCCCACACAGAGGATCAGGGCTGGCCGGCACTCACCAGCCTGAGAGACTTGTCTGCTCATCCGACAGGGTGGGTGGGACTGGGAGTTGAGGCTCGGGTTTCGGTCGGAGCGCTGGGAGAGGACTGGGGTTGCTGGCATGAACACAGCCTTCAGGGTGTTAGTGCACCACGGCTAGCCAGGAGGGAGTCCAGGGAAAAGTCTGGACCTGCCAAAGAGGCAAGAGACTTTTCTTTCCTCTTTGTTTCCTGGTGTGCGAGGAGAGGAGATGAAGAGCGCTGCTTAAAGGAGCTCCAGAGAAGGGCGCGAGCTGTGGCTAAAAGCGCAGACCCCAGAGACAGGCATGAGATGTTAAGGCTGCTGCTGCCACCACCAAGAAGCCTGTGTGTGAGCACAGGTTACTATCCATATCCCCTTCTGGGGAAGCTGTGCAGCCCACCACTGCCAGGGTTCCGGGATCCAGGGACAACTCCCCCGGGAGAACGCACGGCATGCTTCAGGCTGCTGCAACATCACGCCAGCCTCTGCCACTGCAAGCTCGCCCCGCACTCCGTGCCCCTCCCTCCCCGCGGCCTGAGTGAGCCAGAGCCCCCGAATCAGCGGCTCCTTTAACCCCGTCCTGTCTGAGCGAAGAAGAGACACCCTCTGGCGACCTACATGCAAAGGCAGACCCAAATCCAAAGGTGAGATCCTGGGAGCTGTGAGAACAAAGAAGAGAAAGGGAAATCTCTCCCAGCAGCCTCAGAAGCAGTGGAATAAAGCTCCACAATCAACTTGATGTACCCTGCATCTGTGGAATACATGAATAGACAATGAATCATCCCAAATTGAGGAGGTGGATGTTGAGAGCAAGATTTATGATTTTTTCCCCTTTTCCTCTTTTTGTGTGTATGTGTATGCTTTTGTGTGAGATTTTATCTGTATAGCTTTGTTTCCACCATTTGTCCTATGGTTCTATGAGTCCGTTTTTTTTTCTTTACAATTATTTTTATTTTAATAACTTTATTATATTTTATCTTACTTTATTTTATTTTACTTTACTTTATCTTCTTTCTTTCTTTCTTTTTTTCCTTGCCTCTCTCCTTCCTTCCTTCCAACCTCCCTCCCTCCCTCTCTCCATTCTTTCTTTCTTTCTTTCTTTCTTTCTACTTCTACTAATTCTTTCTTTCTACTTTTACTCCATTGTTTTCTGAGCCATGTGGATGAAAGGCTCTTGTTGCTCCAGTCAGGAGTCAGTGCTGTGTCTCTGAGGTGGGAGAGCCAACTTCAGGAAACTGGTCCACAAGAGACCTCCCACCTCCACATAATATCAAATGGCGAAAATCTCCCAGAGACCTCCATCTTAACACCAGCACCCAGCTTCACTCAACGACCAGCAAGCTACAGTGCTGGACATCCTATGCCAAACAACTAGGAAGACAGGAACACAACCCCACCTATTAGCAGAGAGGCTGCCTCAAATCATAATAAGTCCACAGACACCCCAAAACACACCACCAGACATGGACCAGCCCACCAGAAAGCCAAGATCCAGCCTCATCCACCAGAAAACAGGCACTATTCCCCTCCATTAGGAAGCTTACACAACCCACTGAACCAACCTTAGCCACTGGGGACAGACACCAAACACAAAGGGAACTATGAACCTGCAGCCTGCAAAAAGGAGACCCCAAACACAGTAATATAAGCAAAATGAGAAGACAGAAAAACACACAGCAGATGAAGGTGCAAGATAAAAATCCATCAGACCTAACAAATGAAGAGGAAATAGGCAGTCTACCTGGAAAAGAATTCAGAATAATGATAGTAAAGATGATCCAAAATCTTGGAAATAGAATGGACAAAATGAAAGAAACATTTAACAAGGACCTAGAAGGACTAAAGATGAAACAAACAAGAATGAACAACACAATAAATGAAATGAAAAATACTCTAGATGGGATCAATAGCAGAAAAACTGAGGCAGAAGAACTACTGCAGAGCAGAATAAAGAAAAAAGAATGAAAAGAACTGAGGACAGTCTCAGAGACCTCTGGGAAAACATTAAACACACCAAAATTCGAATTACAGGGGTTCCAGAAGAAGAAGAGAAAAAGAAAGGGACTGAGAAAATATTTGAAGAGATTATAGTTGAAAACTTCCCTAATATGGGAAAGGAAATAGTTAATCAAGTCCAGGAAGCACAGAGAGTCCCATACAGGATAAATCCAAGGAGAAATAT
Organism: Tursiops truncatus; assembly: GCF_011762595.2. NCBI lineage: Eukaryota > Metazoa > Chordata > Mammalia > Artiodactyla > Delphinidae > Tursiops > Tursiops truncatus. The sequence continues at coordinate 24,278,083 of NC_047039.1, forward strand.
GCCAAGACACATATTAATCAAACTGTCAAAAATTAAATACAAAGAAAACATATTAAAAGCAGCAAGGGAAAAACAACAAATAACACACAAGGGAATCCCCATAAGGTTAACAGCTGATCTTTCAGCAGAACCTCTGCAAGCCAGAAGGGACTGGAAGGACATATTTAAAGTGACGAAGGAGAAAAATCTGCAGCCAAGATTACTCTACCCAGCAAGGATCCCATTCAGATTTGATGGAGAAATTAAGACCGTTACAGACAATCAAAAGCTGAGAGAGTTCAGCACCACCAAACCAGCTTTACAACAAATGCTAAAGGAACTTCTCTAGGCAAGAAATACAAGAAAAGGAAAAGACCTACAATAATGAACTCAAAACAATTAAGAAAATGGGAATAGGAACATACATATTGATAATTACCTTAAATGTGAATGGACTAAATGCTCCCACCAAAAGACACAGATTGGCTGAATGGATACAAAAACAACACCCATATATTCTGTCTACAAGAGACCCACTTCAAACCTAGAGCTGCATACAGACTGAAAGTAAGGGGATGGAAAATGATATTCCATGCAAATGCAAAGCAAAAGAAAGCTGGAGTAGCAATTCTCATACCAGACAAAATAGACGTTAAAATAAAGACCATTAGAAGAGACAAAGAAGGGCACTACACAATGATCAAGGGATCGATCCAAGAAGAAGATATAACAATTGTAAATATTTATGCACCCAACATAGGAGCACCTCAATACATAAGGCAAATGCTAATAGCCATAAAAGGGGAAATCGACAGTAACACATTCATAGTAAGGGGACTTTAACACCCAACTTTCACCAATGGACAGATCATCCAAAATGAAAATAAATAAGGAAACACAACCTTTTAATGATACATTAAACAAGATGGATTTAATTGACATTTTTAGGACATTCCATCCAAAACAACAGAATACACATTTTTCTCAAGTGCTCATGGAACATTCTCCAGGATAGATCATATCTTGGGTCACAAGTCAAGCCTTGGAATATTTAAGAAAATTGAAATTGTTTCAAGTATCTTTTCTGACCACAATGCTATGAGACTAGATATTAATTACAGGAAAAGATCTGTAAAAAATAAAAACCCATGGAGGCTAAACAATAACTACCTCATAATGCAGGGATCACTGAAGAAATTAAAGAGGAAATTAAAAAAATACCTAGAAACAAATGACAATGGAGACACAACGACCAAAATCTATGGGATGAAGTAAAAGCAGTTCTAACAGGGAAGCTTATAGCAAAACAATCCTACCTTAAGAAACAGGATACATCTCGAATAAACAACCTAACCTTGCACCTAAAGCAACTAGAGAAAAAAGAACAAAAAAACCCCAAAGTTAGCAGAAGGAAAGAAATCATAAAAATCAGATCAGAAATAAATGAAAAAGAAATGAAGGAAATGATAGCAAAGATGAATAAAACTAAAAGCTTGTTCTTTGAGAAGATAAATAAAATTGATAAACCATTAGCCAGACTCAAGAAAAAAGGGAAAAGACTCAAATCAATAGAATTAGAAATGAAAAAGAAGTAACAACTGACACTGCAGAAATAAAAAAGATCATGAGAGATTACTACAAGCAACTCTATGCCAATAAAATGGACAACCTGGAAGAAATGGACAAATTCTTAGAAATGCACAACCTGCCAAGACTGAATCAGGAAGAAATACAAAATATGAACAGACCAATCACAAGCACTGAATTTGAAACTGTCATTAAAAATCTTCCAATAAACAAAAGCTCAGGACCAGACGGCTTCACAGGTGAATTCTATCAAACATTTAGAGAGGAGCTAACACCTATCCTTCTCAAACTCTTCCAAAATATACCAGAGGGAGGAACACTCCCAAACTCATTCTATAAGGCCACCATCACCTTGATACCAAAACCAGACAAGAATGTCACAAAGAAAGAAAAGTACAGGCCAATATCACTGATGAACATAGATGCAAAAATCCTCAACAAAATACTAGCAAACAGAATCCAACAACACATTTAAAGGATCATACACCACGATCAAGTGGGGTTTATTCCAGGAATGCAAGGATTCTTCAATATATGCAAAACAATCAATGTGATAAACCATATTAACAAATTGAAGGAGAAAAACCATATGATCATCTCAATAGATGCAGAGAAAGCTTTTGATAAAATTCAAAACCGATTTATGATAAAAACCTGGAAGAAAGTAGGCATAGAGGGAACTTTCCTCAACATAATAAAGGCCATATATGACAAGCCCACAGCCAACAACATCCTCAATGGTGAAAAACTGAAAGCATTTCCACTAAGATCAGGAACACAACAAGGTTGCCCACTCTCACCACTCTTATTCAACATAGTTTTGGAAGTTTTAGCCACAGCAATCAGAGAAGAAAAGGAAATAAAAGGAATCCGATTAGGAAAAGAAGACGTAAACCTGTCACTGTTTGCACATGACATGATACTATACATAGAGAATCCTAAAGATGCTACCAGAAAACTACTAGAACTAATCAATGAATTTGTTAAAGTAGCAGAATACAAAATTAATGCACAGAAATCTCTGGCATTCCTATACACTAATGATGAGAAATCTGAAAGTGAAATCAAGAAAACACTCCGATTTACCATTGCAACAGAATGAATAAAATAGGAATAAACCTACGTAAGGAGACAAAAGAGCTGTATGCACAAAATTATAGGACACTGGTGAAAGAAATTGAAGATGATACAAATAGATGGAGAGATATACCATATTCTTGGATTGGAAGAATCAACATTGTGAAAGTGACTCTACTACCCAAAGCAATCTACAGATTCAGTGCAATCCCTATCAACCTACCACTGGCATTTTTCACGGAACTAGAACAAAAAATTTCACAATTTGTATGGAAACACAAAAGACCCTGAATAACCAAAGCAATCTTGAGAATGATAAATGGAGCTGGAGGAATGAGGCTCCCTGAGTTCAGACTATACTACAAAGCTACAGTAATCAATACAGTATGGTACTGGCACAAAAACAGAAAGATAGATCAATGGAACAGGATAGAAAGCCCAGAGATAAACCCACGCACATATGGTCACCTTATCTTTGATAAAGAGACAGGAATGTACAGTGGAGAAAGGACAGCCTCTTCAATATGTGGTGCTGGGAAAACTGGACAGGTACATGTAAAAGTATGAGATTAGATCACTCCCTAACACCGTACACAAAAATAAGCTCAAAATGGATTTAAGACCTAAATGTAAGACCAGAAGCTTCAAACTATTAGAGGAAAACATAGGCAGAACACTCTATGACATAAATCACAGCAAGATCCTTTTTGACCCACCTCCTAGAGAAATGGAAATAAAAACCAAAATAAACAAATGAGACCTAATGAAACTTCAAAGCTTTTGCACAGCAAAAGAAACCATAAACAAGACCAAAATACAACCCTCAGAATGGGAGAAAATATTTCCAAATGAAGTAAGTGACAAAGGATTAATCTCCAAAATTTATAAGCAGCTCATGCAGATCAATAATAAACCATAATTCAAAAAGAGTCGTGTACCAAAATGTTCATTTCAGCTCTATTTACAGTAGCCTGGAGATGGAAACAACCTAAGTGTCCATCATCAGATGAATGGATAAAGAATATGTGACACATATATACAATGGAATATTACTCAGCCATAAAAAAGAAACGAAATTGAGCTATTTGTAATGAGGTGGATAGACCTAGAGTCTGTCATACAGAGTGAAGTAAGTCAGAAAGAGAAAGACAAATACCGTATGCTAACACATATATGTGGAATTTAAGAAAAAAATTGTCATGAAGAACCTAGGGATAATACAGGAATAAAGACCCAGACCTACTAGAGAATGGACTTGAGGATGTGGGGAGGGGGAAGGTTAAGCTGTGACAAAGCGGGAGAGAGGCATGTACATATATACACTACCAAACGTAAGGTAGATAGGTAGTGGGAAGCAGCCACATAGCACAGGGAAAGCAGCTCGGTGCTTTGTGACCACCTGGAGGGGTGGGATAGGGAGGGTGGGAGGGAGGGAGATGCAAGACGGAAGAGATATGGGAACATATCTATATGTATAATTGATTCACTTTGTTATAAAGCAGAAACTAACACACCATTGTAAAGCCGTTGTACTCCAATAAAGATGTAAAAAAAAAAAGAAATAGATGCAAATATGTACAATTTCTTAAATGTTATAAAGATAATACCTAAAAAGTATGTGGAAAAGCTGGATTTTTCCAGAAATGTTGTAGGGATAATTTAGTAGCCATCTGGGATAAGAAAGTTAGAACTTTCTGCTATTCAGCAGAATAAGCTTCAAATGGATTAGTGTGTAAATGTACAATAAAGTGAATCAAGCATTAGAAGATAACATGGAAGATTCTTTAACAATTTGTGCAGAAACTGACTGTATAAGAAAAGACTTAAATACTTCATTATGAAAATGAAAGCTTTCTTTATGGCAAAGAAAACAATCATAGCAAGGTTTAAATATAAATTGGGGTTACTCCTCACAGGTAAAGGGCTAACCTCCATAACATATGAAGGGTTAGTAGGCATTGACACGTGAAAGATCAACAAAATAGTAGAAAATGTGTTACAGAATATAGTACACGAAGAAAGAAATACAAATGGACTGCAAAGTGATGCTCTATGTCACTCATGAGAAGAGAATTCTGAGAAAAACTACATTGAGACACAACACTTTTAAAATAATTACATTGGCAAACATCCAAAAAGTTTGACAGAACCCTATTTGCAAGGTTGTATGGTAGCAAGCACTCTCACACTCACACCACTGGTTCCACCTTCAGAATACATCCAATATCAGACCTTTTTAAATTGCCACCACTGCTAAAACTTTAATACCATCATTTCACACTAGGATTGCTGGAATAGCCTCCTGTATTGTCCCTGCTTCCACCATTACCACACTGGAGTCTATCATGATACAGTAGAGTGTGTCCTTTCTCAGCTCAAAACCATCTATATCATCTAAATAAATTGGGAAAGATACTGTGTACATGTATTAGAAGGCTTACTAAGATCAAGATTCCTATTTTCCCCCAATTAGCTAAAGATTAAATACAGTCCAAATCGTCTCCCCAAATACATGTTTGTAGCTACTGACAAGCTGATTCTAAAACTGCTAAAAAGCCTATTTGGGTGACAATTGAGGAACTTGGAATATGGCCATATTGTACATAAAATTATATCCACTATAAATTTTTTAGTGTGATAGTTTTATTATAACTGTAATAAATGTAGAAAAATGTCTCCTATCTCTTACAAGATATATACCGAATTACTTAAGTGTGAAGTGTCATCATGTTTGCAAATCGTGCAAATGTTTCAGCCAAAAAGAAGTGGTAAATGAGCCAAGGAAGTGGAGTGAGAGGATCGGGCTTGAGAAAGTGACAAAGTGTTGAATGCTGGCTTTAGAAAAAGGGTTTTCATAATACTATAATTTTTTTCCATAGGCTTAAATTTTTTCAACATAAAAAATGTGAGAAAATGGTTTTGGCTTATTTTTCTAGCAGAGTTAGCATAGAAGCCTCATTTCTGACTTAGATAATGCTCAGGACAGCAGAACATACTTATCTGATGAACTTCCTTCTAGAATAAGTCTCTTGAAGTTTAAACTTTTTATTCGAAACCTTTTTTGTTTTTTACTAGGGTTTGGAGCATCCATAGCTTTGTCTAGGAAACATATTTCAAAAAAGATGTAATTTAACTAGCATGTAGTTATAGTAATGTCTTTGTAAACACAGGGATACTATTTTATAGTATATTGTAGTAAAATAGCACATGGAATTATATTGATTCCATAGCTCATTAGAGTAAATATGTATTTAAATATGTTTATGGTTCACAAAAATATTATGTTGTAGACAACTGGCATTGCCATTATTAATGAGTCTCTTTTGTTATAAAACTTCTTTAAAATATGCTTTAAAACTTGTTATAAAAATATGACTGCAGGGGGGACCTTGAAGATGGTGGAAGAGTAAGACGCGGAGATCACCTTCCTCCCCACAGATACACCAGAAATACATCTACACGTGGAACAACTCCTACAGAACACCTACTGAAGGCTGGCAGAAAACCTCAGACCTCCCAAAAGGCAAGAAACTCCCCACGTACCTGGGTAGGGCAAAAGAAAAAAGAAAAAAACAGAGACAAAAGAATAGGGACGGCACCTGCACCAGTGGGAGGGAGCTGTGAAGGAGGAAAAGTTTCCACACACTAGGAAGCCCCTTCGTGGGCGGGGACTGCGGGAGGCAGAGTGGGGAGCTTCGGAGCCACGGAGGAGTGCACAGCAACTGGTGCGGAGGGCAAAGCGGGGAGATTCCCACACAGAAGATCGGTGCCGACCGGCACTCACCAGCCCGAGAGGCTTGTCTACTCACCCGCCGGGGCGGGCGGGGCTGCGAGCTGAGGATCGGGTTTCGGTTTCCGTAGGAGTGCAGGGAGAGGACTGGGGTTGGCGGCTTGAACATAGCCTGAAGGGGTTACTGCACCACGGATAGCCGGGAGGGAGTCCGGGGAAAAGTCTGGACCTGCCGAAGAGGCAAGAGACATTTTCTTCCCTCTTTGTTTCCTGGTGTGCGAGGAGAGGGGTTTAAGAGTGCTGCTTAAAGGAACTCCAGAGATGGGCGTGAGCCGTGGCTAAAATCATGGACCTCAGGGACGGGTGGGAGACGCTAAGGCTGCTGCTGCCGCCACCAAGGGGCCTGTGTGCGAGCACAGGTCACTCTCCACACCCCTCTTCCACGGAGCCTGTGCAGCCCGCCACTGCCAGGTTCCCGGGATCCAGGGACAACTTCCCCGGGAGAACGCACGGCGGGCCTCAGGCTGGTGCAACGTCACTCTGGCCTCTGTCACCGCAGGCCCGCCCCGCACACGGTGCCCCTGCGTCTCCCCCAGCCTGAGTGCGCCAGAGCCACAGAATCAGCGGCTCCTTTAACCCCATCCTGTCTGAGCAAAAAACAGAGGCCCTCCAGCGACCTACACGCAGAAGCAGGGCTAAATCCAAAGTTGAGCCCCTGTGAGCTGTGAGAACAAAGAAGAGAAAGGGAAATCTCTCCCAGCAGCCTCAGAAGCAGTGGATTAAAGCTCCACAATCAACTTGATGTACACTGCATCTGTGGAATACATGAATAGACAACGAGTCATCCCAAATTGAGGAGGTGGGCTTCAAGAGCAAGATTTATGATTTTTTCCCCTTTATCTCTTTTTTTGAGGGTGTATGTGTATGCTTCTGTGTAAGATTTTGTCTGTATAGCTTTGCTTCCAACATTTGTCTTAAGGTTCTATCCGTCCCTTTTTTTTTTTTCTAAGTAAGTATTTTTTAATTCAATAACTTTATTATACTTCATTTTATTTTATTGTATCTTCTTTCTTTCTGTCTTTTTTCCTTCTTTCTCTCCTTCCTTCCTTCCTCCCTCCCTCCCTCCCTCCTTTCTTTCCTCCTTACCTTCTTTCCTTCTTTGCTTTCCTTCTTTCTTTCTTTCTTTCTTTCTTTCTTCCTTCCTTCCTTCCTTCCTTCCATCCTTTCCTTCTTTCTTTCCTCATACTTCTACTAATTCTCTCTACTTTTTCTCCCTTTTATTCTGAGCCGTGTGGATGAAAGGCTCTTGGTGCTCCAGCCAGGAGTCAGGGCTCTGCCTCTGAGGTAGGAGAGCCAACTTCAGGACACTGGTCAACAAGAGACCTCGCAGCTACACATAATATCAAATGGCGAAAATCTCCCAGAGACCTCCATCTTAACACCAACACCCAGCTTCACTCAACGACCAGCAAGCTACAGTGCTGGACAACCTATGCCAAACAACTAGCAAAACAGGAACACAACCAAACCCATTAGCAGAGAGGCTGCCTAAAATCATAATAAGGCCACAGACACCCCAAAACACACCACCAGACGTGAACCTGCCCACTAGAGAGACAAGATCCAGCCTCATCCACCACAACACAAGCACTAGTCCCCTCCACCAGGAAGCCTACACAAACCACTGAACCAACCTTAGCCACTGGAGACAGACATCAGAAACAGCAGGAACTACGAACCTGCAGCCTGCAAAGAGGAGACCCCAAACACAGTAATATAAGCAAAATGAGAAGACAGAAAAACACACAGCAGATAAAGGAGCAAGATAAAAATGCACCAGACCTAACAAATGAAGAGGAAATAGGCAGTCTACCTGAAAAAGAATTCAGAATAATGATAGTAAGGATGATCCGAAATCTTGGAAATAGAATGGACAAAATGCTAGAAACAGTTAACAAGGACCTAGAAGAAATAAAGATGAAACAAGCAATGATGAACAACACAATAAATGAAATTAAAAGTACTCTAGATGGGATCAATAGCAGAATAATTGAGGCAGAAGAATGGATAATTGACTTGGAAGATAAAATAGTGGAAATAACTACTGCAGAGCAGAATAAAGAAAAAAGAATGAAAAGAACTGAGAACAGTCTCAGAGACCTCTGGGACAACATTAAACACACCAACATTCGAATTATAGGGGATCCAGAAGAAGAAGAGAAAAAGAAAGGGACTGAGAAAATACTTGAAGAGATTATAGTTGAAAACTTCCCTAATATGGGAAAGGAAATAGTTAATAAGTCCAGGAAGCTCAGAGAGTCCCATACAGGATAAATACAAGGAGAACTATGCCAAGACACATATTAATCAAACTGTCAAAAATTAAATACAAAGAAAGCATATTAAAAGCAGCAAGGGAAAAACAACAGATAACACACAAGGGAATCCCCATAAGGTTAACAACTGATCTCTCAGCAGAAACCCTACAAGCCAGAAGGGAGTGGCAGGACATACTGAAAGTGATGAAGGAGAAAAACCTGCAACCAAGACTACTCTACCCAGCAAGGATCTCATTCGGATATGATGGAGAAATTAAAACATTTACAGACAAGCAAAAGCTGAGAAAGTTCAGCACCACCAAACCAGCTTTACAACAAATGCTAAAGGAACTTCTCTAGACAAGAAACACAAGAGAAGGAAAAGACCTATAATAACGAACCCAAAACAATTTAGAAAATAGGAAGAGGAACATATATATCGATAATTACCTTAAATGTGAATGGACTAAATGCTCCCACCAAATGACACAGACTGGCTGAATGGATACAAAAACAAGACCCTTATATATGCTGTCTACAAGAGACCCACTTCAGACCTAGAGACATATACAGACTGAAAGTAAGGGGATGGAAAAAGATATTCCATGCAAATGGAAACCAAAAGAAAGCTGGAGTAGCAATTCTCATATCAGACAAAATAGACTTTAAAATAAGTACTATTAGAAGAGACAAAGAAGGACACTACATAATGATCAAGGGATCGATCCAAGAAGAAGATATAACAATTGTAAATATTTATGCACCCAACATAGGAGCACCTCAATACATAAGGCAAATACTAACAGCCATAAAAGGGGAAATCGACAGTAACACATTCATAGAAGGGGACTTTAACACCCCACTTTCACCCATGGACAGATCATCCAAAATGAAAATAAATAAGGAAACACAAGATTTAAATAATACATTAAACAAGATGGACTTAATGGATATTTATAGGACACTTCATCCAAAAACAACAGAATACACATTTTTCTCAAGTGCTCATGGAACATTCTCCAGGATAGATCATATCTTGGGTCACAAATCAAGCCCTGGTAAATTTAAGAAAATTGAAATTGTATCAAGTATATTTTCCGACCACAACGCCATGAGCCTAGATATCAATTACAGGAAAAGATCTGTAAAAAATACAAACACATGGAGGCTAACCAATACACTACTTAATAATGAAGTGATCACTGAAGAAATCAAAGAGGAAATTAAAAAATACCTAGAAACAAATGACAATGGAGACACAACGACCCATAACCTATGGGATGCAGCAAAAGCAGTTCTAAGGGGGAAGTTTATAGCAATACAAGCCCACCTTAAGAAGCAGGATAGATCTTGAATAAACAACCTAACCTTGCACCTCAAGCAATTAGAAAGAAGAACAAAAAAACCCCAAAGCTACCAGAAGGAAAGAAATCATAAAAATCAGATCAGAAATAAGTGAAAAAGAAATGAAGGAAACAATAGCAAAGATCAATAAAACTAAAAGCTGGTTCTTTGAGAAGATAAACAAAATAGATAAACCACTAGCCAGACTCATCAAGAAAAAAAGAGAAAACACTCAAATCAATAGAATTTGGAATGAAAAAGGAGAAATAACAACTGACAGTGCAGAAATAAAAAAGATCATGAGAGATTACTAGAAGCAGCTCTATGCCAAAAAATTGGACAATCTGGAAGAAATGGACAAATTCTTAGAAATGCACAACCTGCCAAGACTGAATCAGGAAGAAATACAAAATATGAACAGACCAATCACAAGCACTGAAATTGAAACTGTGATTAAAAATCTTCCAACAAACGAAAGCCCAGGACCAGATGGCTTCACAGGCGAATTCTATCAAACATTTAGAGAAGAGCTAACACCTATCCTTCTCAAACTCTTCCAAAATATAGCAGAGGAAGGAACACTCCCAAATTCCTTCTACGAGGCCACCATCACCTTGATACCAAAACCAGACAAGGATGCCACAAAGAAAGAAAACTACTGGCCAATATCACTGATGAACATACATGCAAAAATCCTCAACAAAATACTAGCAAACAGAATCCAACAGCACATTAAAAGGATCATACACCATGATCAAGTGGGGTTTATTCCAGGAATGCAAGGATTCTTCAATATACGCAAATCTATCAATGTGATAAACCATATTAACAAATTGAAGGAGAAAAACCATATGATCATCTCAATAGATGCAGAGAAAGCTTTTGACAAAATTCAACACCCATTTATGATAAAAACCCTGCAGAAAGTAGGCATAGAGGGAACTTTCCTCAACATAATAAAGGCCATATATGACAAGCCCACAGCCAACATCATCCTCAATGGTGAAAAACTGAAAGCATTTCCACTAAGATCAGGAACAAGACAAGGATGCCCACTCTCACTACTGTTATTCAACATAGTTTTTTAAGTTTTAGCCACAGCAATCAGAAAAGAAAAAGAAATAAAAGGAATACAAATCGGAAAAGAAGAAGTAAATCTGTCACAGTTTGCAGATATGATACTATACGTAGAGAACCCTAAAGATGCTACCAGAAAACTACTAGAGCTAATCAATGAGTTTGGTAAAGTAGCAGGATACAAAATTAATGCATAGAAATCTCTGGCATTCCTATATACTAATGATGAAAAATCTGAAAGTGAAATCAAGAAAACACTCCCATTTACCTTTGCAACAAAAAGAATAAAATATCTAGGAATAAACCTACCTAAGGAGACAAAAGACCTGTATGCACAAAATTATAAGACACTGATGAAAGAAATTAAAGATGATACAAATAGATGGAGAGATATACCATGTTCTTGGATTGGAAGAGTCAACACTGTGAAAATGACTCTGCTACCCAAAGCAATCTATAGATTCAATGCAATCCCTATCAAACTACCACTGGCATTTTCACAGAAGTAGAACAAAAAATTTCACAATTTGTATGAAAACACAATAGACCTCGAATAGCCAAAGCAATCTTGAGAACGAAAAACAGAGCTGGAGGAATCAGGCTCCCTGACTTCAGGTTTTACTACAAAGCTACAGTAATAAAGACAGTATGGTACTGGCACAAAAACAGAAAGATAGATCAATGGAACAGGATAGAAAGCCCAGAGATAAACCCACACACATATGGACACCTTATCTTTGATAAAGGTGGCAGGAATGTACAGTGGAGAAAGGACAGCCTCTTCAGTAAGTGGTGCTGGGGAAAATGGACAGATACATGTAAAAGTATGAGATTAGATCACTCCCTAACACCATACACAAAAATAAGCTCAAAATGGATTAAAGACCTAAATGTAAGACCAGAAACTATCAAACTCTTAGAGGAAAACATAGGCAGAACACTCTATGACATAAATCACAGCAAGATCCTTTCTGACCCACCTCCTAGAGTAATGGAAATAAAAACAAAACTAAACAAATGAGACCTAATGAAACTTCAAAGCTTTTGCACAGCAAAGGAAACCATAAACAAGACCAAAAGACAGCCCTCAGAATGGGAGAAAATATTTGCAAATGAAGCCACTGACAAAGGATTAATCTCCAAAATTTACAAGCAGCTCATGCAGCTCAATAACAAAAAACCAAACAACCCAATCCAAAAATGGGCAGAAGATCTAAATAGACATTTCTCCAAAGAAGATATACAGACTGCCAACAAACACATGAATGAATGCTCAGCATCATTAATCATTAGAGAAGTGCAAATCAAAACTACAATGAGATATCATCTCACACCAGTCAGAATGGCCATCATCAAAAAATCTAGAAACAATAAATGCTGGAGAGGGTGTGGAGAAAAGGGAACACTCTTGCACTGCTGGTGGGAATGTGAATTGGTTTAGCCACTGTGGAGAACAGTATGGAGGTTCCTTAAAAAACTACAATAGAACTATCATATGACCCAGCAATCCCACTACTGGGCATATACCCTGAGAAAACCAAAATTCAGAAAGAGTCACGTACCAATATATTCATTGCAGCTCTATTTACAGTAGCCCGGAGATGGAAACAACCTAAGTGACCATCATCGGATGAATGGATAAAGAAGATGTGGCACGTATATACAATGGAATATTACTCAGCCATAAAAAGAAGTGAAATTGAGCTATTTGTAATGAGGTGGATAGACCTAGAGTCTGTCATACAGAGTGAAGTAAGTCAGAAAGAAAAAGACAAATACCGTATGCTAACACATATATATGGAATTTAAGAAGGAAAAAAATGTCATGAAGAACCTAAGGGTAAGACAGGAATAAAGACACAGACCTACTGGAGAACGGACTTGAGGATATGGGGAGGGGAAGGGTGAGCTGTGACAGGGCGAGAGAGAGTCATGGACATGTACACACTAACAAACGTAAAGTAGATAGCTAGTGGGAAGCAGCCGCATGGCACAGGGATATCAGCTCAGTGCTTTGTGACCGCCTGGAGAGGTGGGATAGGGAGGGTGGGAGGAAGGGAGACGCAAGAGGGAAGAGATATGGGAACATATCTATATGTATAACTGATTCACTTTGTTATAAAGCAGAAACTAACACACCATTGTAAATCAATTATTCCTCAATAAAGATGTTAAAAATATATATATGACTGCAGTTTGCTATCCATACCTAGAGTATACAGAACATCATTAAATTCTTTGGTTTTGAGAACTTTTCAGTGTGTTAGGCTATTATTTTGAACATAATAATTTTAAAATAATGTATTAATAATTTTAAAATACATAATACATTGAATATAGAAGATGAGTTTTAAAAGTTTGGTGACTTCTTTAGATTAAAAATTGAATGTATTTTTAGCACTTTACTCAGAAAATAGCATATCAAACTGTTAAGTGTTTTGACTAACTGGATTTTGATTGTACCTTTGATGATTTTTATAGAGGATTTATATTTGAACCACAAGTATATAACAAATCTATTAAATAGATTTATTTTTATTTGGAATAAAAGTCTGTATATTCCAAGTTATGAAGATACTTTTCTTTGTTATAGAAACATTATTTTTATTGTCTTTCACATTTCGATTTTTAGTACATCTGGGATTGATGTTAATATATATTATGAGGTAGGGTTAAAATTCTTTTTTTCCCATTCAGATATACAATTTACATAGACCATTTATTAAAAAGTCTATACTTACACACTGCTCTGCAGTGTCACTCTTATCATAAATCATCTAAACATGAATAGTCTTATTTCTGTAGTCTGTTTTTTCCATTGGTTGAGCCAGTACTAAACTCTGTACATTATTGTTGCTGCATATTGCTTTGTTATTCTACTTTGATCCTCATTAAAACAATCTTAGCTTAACTTAAGCCTGTTGCAGTTCCACAGATTTAGAATCAGTTTATCAGTTATCCTAAAGAAAGTTTTGGTATTTCTATAGGGATTTTATTGAAGACATGAATAAATCTGGGAATAGTTATCATCCTTTAATATTAGTATGTCCAATCCATGAATGTTCTACCATTTATATTTTTCACTTTTTACAATAATTCTTGATGGTTTTACATGGAGAGGTCTTGCAGGATTTATTTGTAAGTATTTGATGATTTTTTTTTACTATCATAATGTGAAGGTTTTAAATTATTTTTCCAGTGTATAGAACTAAGATTAATTTTTGTATATTGACATGTCTAGCCCCTTACCAAACATTTTGGAACTCATTCAGATTATCTATACATCTTTTGGATTTCCTGCATACAAGATAATGCTGTTTCTTAATAATGATAACTTCATTTTCTCACTTTTAATAAGCTACATCTCCAGTACAATGTCTAATAAAAGTGTTGATAGTGGACGTCCACATTTTTCTATCGTAAATAAAAATCTTTCTATACTCCAAGGTCATAAAAATATTTTCCTATTATATCTTCTATAATCTTTTTTACCTTCTTAAAGAATACCTTTAGTTTTACTTTTTTGGATGTACTTCTTAGGTTTTGGGAAAAAACTTTGCTTCCCTTATGAAAAAAAATAGAAAATGTTCCCTTTTTTTTCTGTTTTCTGAAAGAGTGTCTTTGTGAGACGTTTTAAAATTACAATGCCATGCCTTTTTTAAAATCGAAATATAATTGACATGTACCATTATATTAGATTCAAGTGTACAACATAATGATTTGATATTAGCTGTGGCCTCAAAGCTGCCTCATAAACCCTCATGGTGCCCATCTGGTATTTACTGCAGGAAGCCTCTGGGAGGAAAAATGAGTGTGCTCTAAAGAAAGCCAGTGCTTACAATTCCTTGATAAGAGCTAATGCCACACACTCTTTAGCAAATGGGCTACGTAACCATGACCTCTAGCCTCCAGGTCAGGTGCTATTTTTCCCCATCAACAAAGAGAGGCGTGTGGCAGTTTCCGTGACACCTTAGGTGAAGGACAGCTTGAACTCCAGCATGCCTCTAAAGACTCAGGGCACTCGCGTATTCCCGAATTTCTGGGGAAGAGCCCTGAGTACAGTTAAGTCACTTCTGTGGCTTCTGAGCAACATCAAGCGAAACAGACCATTGGGAACAACTCCTTATATGCAGATGAATGGGTCATGATGTGCTTTCTTGGTGGGAGAGTTAGAGTTCCAGAGCATTACAAGAGCCTGTGGAACACAGTTCTAGCCAGTCTTTCGTTCCGTTCACGTCTGCCATAGTGAGTACATCGGAGCGTCGCTGAAAAACACACTGTGCCTACATTTCATTCCGTGAACTCCTACCTGCTGTATGTCTCACTCAGGCGCAGACTAGACTTTAGGTCCAGCCTGAAAAAAGATTGATCAGTAACACGGCGAAGCATTGGGAAAGTTCAAAGTCACCTAGGCCAACCTAGGGCATTAAGACGGGTATCCAAGTAGGACAGGCAGAACTCCCTGCACAGATATTTCTTCACTAAAGGGTATATTGTGTCCCATGGGTCTCTCTTAACTCGTCGGAAACGACATCTAGATAACGCTGTGTAATCCAAGCTGAACTAGAGTATAGCCAGAAAAACTACTATTTTCCCGTTTGGAAAGCTAGGCAGTTGTGGACTGAATGCTGCCTGAAAAACGCTGATCTTGCCCAACCTCTATTCACTGCAGGAATACCTCTGCGAAGAAAAGTGACTTTTCTGAAAATAAGCAGCATGATCTCAGTTCCTTGCTAGGAGCTCCTCCCACACTACCCTTCAGCTAATGGGCAAACGATTGTGAACTCGAGCCTCAGTATTTCCCATCCACCTAGTTCGGTGTGCAGCAATTTCCTGAGAAGAAAATTAGTTTTCTCGAAAGAAACAGCGTGCTTCCAGTTCCTGGGTGGGAGCTCTCCTGTCCTGCTCTATAGCTAAAGGGAAACTCAACATGGACACTGGCCTCGAAGTAAGACTTTCATTTGCCATCCAGAAGGGTAGGCAGGCAACAATTTCCATGAGGCCTTAGTCGCTGTTCTGCTTTAGTTTAAAGGTAGTAAGCCTTTTAGGACTACTAAGCCCTTCGCATCAGTACCAGTTTCCATACAATAACACTGAGTCCCTGGCTCCTCTGGGCCTGCTGAGCAAGATCCAGCCCCGTAGGCTCTTCAGAGTACCACTGTGCATGCCGAGTGAAGGGTAACACACTGCACTATTCCTTGGGAGAGATAGCTTCCCTCTATCTATTCTCAGATCTCCAACGGCTTCCAGAATACGGTTCTAACCAGTCCAGCATGCCATGGAAATCTGCCTCATTGGCCTAGTCTGAGCTGACTGAGAAAAACACTCTGCTTAGAATTCCTTCTAGGACCTCATGCCTGAAGTCACCTTACCTCAAGGACAAAGACGGCTTGTGTTCCAACTGCAGCTAAAGCATAGTTCTTCGTATGCTTTTGGAAGACGCACAGGCCCCTAGGTGGACCAAGGGCATTCCTTCATTTAGGCAGTTCGCTACACGCAGAATGCCCTGTGTAGTATAGTTGATGCAGGGAAGGGCCCAGTGGGTCGATTGTGTCCCTTTTGACTTGTTAGAAGCCACGGTTATTTGTGCTGCGTGTCAACCTGGAAATGAGGGCCTAATGGGACAAGCCTTGTTTTCCTATTTTGAAAGTTCCATTCATGTGGCCTTAAAGCTACCTGAAAAACACTGTTGTTGCCGGGCTTCTACTCACTGCAGGCATGCCTCTGAAAAAAAAATGAGTTTTCTTGAAAGAAACAGGGTGCTTCCAGTTCCTGGGGGTGAGCGCATCCTGCCCTGCTCTATAGCTAAAGGGAAACTCAACATGAGCACTAGCCTCGATATAAGGCCCTGAATTTCATGCAGACATGTAGGCATGCAGCAGATTCCATATGCCTTAGTCGCAGTTCTGCTTTAGTTTAAAAGTAGTAAACTTTTCAGGACTCCTAGACCCCTCGTGTCAGCACCCATTTCCATACAAGAACACTGAGTACCCCCAGGCTCCTCTGGGCTTGCTGAGCAAGATCCAGCCCCATAGGCCCTTCGGAGTACCCCTGTGTATGCCGAGTGTAGGACAACACACTGCACTTTTCATTGGGAGAGCTACATTTCCTCAGCTCTCCAAAAGCTTCTGTATCATGGTTCTAGCCTCTCCAGCATGCCATGGAAGTCTGCTTCATTGCCCTAGTCTGAGCTGTAGTGAGAAAAACACTCTGGTTAGCATTCCTTCTAGGACCTCATACCTGAAGTCACCTTACTTCAAGGGAAGTTCAGCTTGCGTTCCAACTGCAACTAAAGCACAGTTCTTCGTGTAACACTGCAGGCATTTGGAAGACCCACAGGCCCATGGGGCGACCTAGGACATTGCTTCGTTTAAGGAGTTGGCTACATGCAGAACAGGCTGCGTAGAAAAGTTGATTCAGGGAAGGGCCGAGTGGGGATCTTGTGTCTCTTTTGACCTGTTAGAAACCACAGGTACTTATGCTGCATGTCAACCTGGAAATGGGAGCCTCACTGGACAAGCCTTGTTTTCCCATTTTGAAAGCTCTATTCATGCAGCTTTGAAGCCACCTGAAAAACACTGTTTTTGCCAGGTGTCCAGTCACTGCAGACATGGCTCTGAGAAGAAAACGAGTTTTCTTGAACGAAACAGGGTGCTTCCAGTTCCTGGGTGGGAGCTCATCCTGCCCTCCTCTATAGCTAAAGGGAAACTCAACGTGAGCACTAGCCTCGAAGTAAAGCCCTGATTTGCCCTGCAGAAGGTAGGTATGAAGCAGCTTCCATGAGACCTTAGTCACTGTTCTGCTTTAGGTTTTAAGGTAGTAAGCTTTTCAGAACTCCTAGGCCACTCGTGTCAGCACCCATTTCTGAACAAGAACACTGAGTACCCCCGGGCTCCCCTGGGCCCGCTGAGCAATATCTAGCCCCGTAGGTCCTTTGAATACCCCTGTGTATGCTGAGAGATGGGCAACACACTGCTCTCTTCCTTGGGAGAGCTAGATTTCCTCAGCTCTCCAACAGCTTCCGGAATATGGTTTTAGCCAGTCCAGCATGCCGTTGGACTCTGCCTCATGGCCCTCGTCTGAGCTGTACTGAGAAAAACACTCTGCTTAGAATTCTTTCTATGACATCATACCTGAAATCACCCATCCTAAGGCGAAAGTCAGCTTGCATCCAACTTTAACTAAATCACAGTTCTTCCTGTGACTTTGCCGGCTTTGGGAAGATGCACAGGCCCTAGGCTGACCTATGGAATTCTTTCGTTTAGGCAGTTCGCTACACACAGAACACTCTGTATAGAAAAGTTAATTCAGGGAAGGGTCCAGTGGGTAGCTAGGTCTCTTTTGAGTTGTTACAAACCATATTTATCCTGCGTGTCAACCTGGAAATGCAGGCCTGATGGGACAAGCCTTGTTTTCCTATTTTGAAAGCTCCATTCATGCAGCATTGAATCTACCTGAAAAAAACTGTTGTTGTGGGGCTTCTACTCACTGCAGGCATGGTTCTGAGAAGAAAATGAATATTCTTGAAAGAAACAGCGTGCTTCCAGTTCCTGGGTGGGAGCTCATCCAGTCCTGTTCTATAGTTAAAGGGAAACTCAACATGAGCCCTACTCTCGAAGTAAGGCCCTGAATTGCATTCAGAAGAGTAGGTGTGCAGCATCTTCCATGAGGCCTTGGCTGCTGTTCTTCTCTAGTTTAATGGTAATAAGCATTTCAAGACTCCTAATACTCTCGCATCAGCACCCGTTTCCGTACAAGAATACTGAGTAATCCCAGGCTCCCCTGTGCTTGCTGAGCAACATTCAACACCATAGGCCATTTGGAGTACCACTGTGTATGCCAAGTGAAGGGCAAGACACTGCACTCTTCCTTGGGAGAGCTAGATTTCCTGAGCTCTCCAATAGCTTCCAGAACACGGTTCCAGCCAGTCAGAATGCCATTTAAGTCTGCCTCATTGCCCTCTTCTCTGCTGCACTGAGAAGAACACTCTGCTTAGAATTCCTTCTGTGACCTCATACCTGAAATCACCCAACCTTAAGGAGAAAGTCAGCTTCCGTTCCACCTTCAACTAAGTTATGGTTCTTCATGTAATATTGCAGGCTTTTGAAACATGCACAGGCCAGTAGGCCGACCTAGGGCATTCCTTCGTTTAGGCAGTTGGCTACACGCACAACACCCTGCATAGAAAAGTTGATTCAGGGAAGGGCCAATTGGGTAGCTTTTGTCCCTTTTGGCTTGTTAGAAACCACAGGTACTTATGTTGCATGTCAACCAGGAAATGGGGGCCTGAATGTACAAGCCTTGTTTTCCCATTCTGAGAGCTCCATTCATGCGGCCTTGAAGCTACTTGAAAAATATTTGTTGCCCAGCTTCTACTCACGGCAGGCATGTGTCTGAGAAGGAAATGAGATTTCTCGAAAGAAAAAGGGTGCTTCCAGTTCCTGGTTAGAAAAACATTCTGCCCTACTGTATAGCTAAGGGGAAACTCAACGTGTGATGTGTCCTCAATGTAACACCTTGATTTGCCATCCAGAAATGTAGATGTGCAGCAGTCTCCATGAGGCTTTAGTTGCAGTTCTGCATTAGTTTAACGGTAGTAAGCTGTTCAGGACTCCTAGGCCCATTGCGTCAACACACGTTTCGGTACAGGAACACTGAGTACACCCAGACTCCCCAGGGTCTGCTGAGAAATATCAAGCCCCATAGGCCCTTTGGAGTAGCCCTGTGTATGCCTAGTTAATGGCAACACACTGCACTCTTCATTGGGAGAGCTAGATTTACTCAGCCCTCCGACAGCTTCCACAACAAGGTTCTAGCCAGTACAGTATGCCATGTACTTCGGCCTCATTGCCCCAGTCTGAGCGGTACTGAGAAATTCCTTCTGCTTAGCATTTCTGCTCGTACCACATACCTGAAGTCACCCTACTTCAAGGAAACTCAGCTTGCGTTCAAATACCAACTAAAGCACAGTTCGTGTAACACTGCCGGATTTTGGAAGATGTTCAGGCCCCAAGGCCGACCTAGGGCAGTCCTTCATTGAGGCGGTGCGCTACACACAGAAACCCCTGTGTAGAATAGCTGATTCAGGGACGGGCCCAGTGGGTAGCTTGTGTCCCTTTGGCTCGACAGAAACCACACGTACTTAGACGGCGTGTCAATCTGGAGAGGCGTCTAAAGCGGCAAGCCTTGTTTTCCCATTTTGAATGCTTCACTCATGCGGCCTTGAAGCTACCTGAAGCATGCTTTGGTTGCCGGACTTGTATTCACTGCAGACTTGGCTCTGGAAGAAAATGAGTTTTCTCGAAAGAAAGAGGGTGCTTGCAAGTCCTGGCTGGGAGCTCTTCCCGCCCTGCTTTAGCGCTAAGGGGAATCTCAACGTGGGCCCTAGCCTCCACGTAAGTTCTTGATTTCGCGTCAAGAAGGGAAGGCGTGTAGGAGTTTCGCTGAGGCCTTAGCCGCACTTCTGTGTTAGTTTAACGGGAGTAAGCGTCTAGAGACTCATGGCCCCGTCACGTCAGCGCCCGTTTCAGGACAAGAACTCTGCAGGCTCCCCTGGGATTGCTGGGCCACACTCAAACCGGTAGGCACTTCAGGGTGCCCCAGGGTAGGCTGAATGAAGGGGAACACACCGCACTCTACCTTGGGGGAGCTAAATTTGCTCGGCTCACCAATGGCTTCAGGAACACGGTTCTCGCAAGTCCAGCATACCATGCAAGCCGGCCTCGTTGCCCTAGTCTGAGTTACATTGAGAAAAACTCTCTGCTTACCTGCCCTTCTAGGAACTCATACCTGAAGTCACCGCATCTCAGGGAGGAAGGCGGCTTGCCTCCCAACTTCCACGAAAGCACAAACCTAAGTGTAACATTTCAGGCTTTTAGTAGATGCAAGGGACCCTAGGAGACCAAAGGCATTCCTTGGTCTAGGCAGTTTGGCACACACAGAGCACCCTGTGAAGAACGCTTGAATCAGGGAATAGCCAAGTATGTACTAGGTCACTTTTGACTTGGAGAGAAAGCACAGATACTTATGCTCCGTGTCATCCTGGAGCTGGTGCCCAATGGGACTACCCTTGTTTTCCCAACTTGAAGAATCCTCTATTGCGCATTGAAGCTCCCTAAGAAACACTGCTGTTGCCGGGCCTCTTCTCACGGCAGGCATGGTTGTGAGAGGGAAGAGACAGTTTCACATGGAACCGGGGTACTCCACTTTCTCAGTCAGAGCTCATCCTGTCCTGTTGTATAGCTAAGGGGAAACTCCAAGTGAGGCCTAGCTTCGAAGGAGCACCCTGATATGCCACGCAGCAGGGTAGGAGTGCAGCAGCTTCCATGAGGCCTTAGTTCTCTCTTCTGCTTCAGTGGAAGGGTTGGAAGCTCTTCGGGACTCCTAGACTCCTCCCGGAAGCACCCGTTTCCGTACAAGGACACTGAGTACCCCGAGGCTCTCCCGCGTCGAAGAGCAACATTCAGACCCGGAGGCACTTTGGAATACTCGTGTGTGTGCCGAGTGTAGGGCAGCGGCTTGCACACTGCCTCGGGGGAGCTAGATTTCCTCAGCACACCAACAGCCTCGGGAACACTGTGGTAGCTTGGGCAGCAGGCCACGGAAGGCTGCATCATCACTGTAGTCGGAGCTGCGCTGAGCAAAACGTCTTGCTTACAATTCCTTCTAGGACCTCATGCCTGAAGTCAGCCTACCTCAAGGAGTAAGTCGGCTTGCCGTCCAAGGGCCTCTAGAGCACAGTTTCTAGGGTAACGCTGCAGGCATTCGGAAGATGCACGTGAGCCTACGACACCTAAGGCCTTCTTTCATTTAAGCAGTTCGCTACACGCAGGGCACCCTGCCTAGAGAAGATGATTCTCGAGGGACCCAGTGAGCAGCTAGGTCTCTTTGGACTTGTTAGAAACCACAGACGCTTCTTCTGCACGTAAACCTGGAAAAGGCAGCCCTCTGAGGCAAGCCTGGTCTTCCCGGCTTGAAAGCTCCATTCATGCGGCCTTGAAGCTTCCTGAACAACGCTTTGGTTGCTGGACTTGTACTCACTGCAGGCATGGCTCTGGAAGCAACAGAGTTTTCTCGAAAGGAAGAGGGTGCTTTCAGGCCCTGGGCGGGAGCATACCCTGCCCTGCTCTAGAGCGAAGGGGAATCCCAACGTGGGCCGTAGCCTCTACCTAAGGCCCTGATTTGCCATCCAGAAGGGTAGTTTTGCGGCCTTTTCCTTGAGGCCTTTGTCGCACTCCTGCCCTCGTGTAACGGTACTAATCCTGTCAGGACTCCTGGCCCCCTGGCGTCAGCACCCGTGTCCCTACAAGAACTCTGAGTACCCTCAGGCTCCCCTGGGCCTGCTGGGCCACACTCAGACACGTAGGCCCTTCTGGGTGCCCCTGGCTAGGCCGAGTGAAGCGTAACACACTGCACTCTCTCCTGGGGGGAGCTAGATTGCTTCAGCTCACCAACGGATTCAGGAACACGGTTCTAGCAAGTCCAGCATGCCACGGAAGTCGGCCACATTGCCCTGGTCTGAGCTGTACTGAGAAGAACTCTGCGCTTGCTAGTCCCTCTAGGCACTCATACCTGAAGTCACCGTAGCTCAGGTGCAAAGGCGGCCTGCGTTACAAATTCTGCCAAAGCACAGATCTCTGTGGAACACTTCAGGGTTTCGGTAGATGCACAGGACCCTGCGAGACCTAGGGCACTCTGTGGTCCCAGCAGTTCGCTACACGCAGAACGTCCTGTGGAGGAAAGTTGAATCAGGGAAGAGCCAGGTATCTCGCTAGGTCTCTTTTGACTTGACAGAAACCACAGACACTTACGCTGCGTGTCTTCCTGGAGCTGCGGCCTGATGGGACTGGCCTTGTTTTGGCACCTTGAAAGGTCCTGTTATGCGCCTTGCAGCTCCCTGGAAGACACTGCTGTTGTCGGGCCTCCTCTCACGGCAGGCACGGCTGCGAGAGGGAAAAGACGGTTTCACGAGGAACCGGGGCATTCCAGTTTCTCGGTCAGAGCTCATCCTGTCCTGTTCCGTAGCTAAGGGGAAGCCCCAAGTGAGGCCTAGCTTCGAAGGAGGGCCCTGATATGCCGTGCAGCAGGGTAGGAGTGCAGCAGCTCCCAGGAGGCCTTAGCTCTCTCTTCTGCTTCAGTGGAACGGTAGTAAGCTTTTCGGGTCTGCTAGACTCCTCACGGCAGCACCCGTTTCCGTACAAGGACACTGAGGACCCCCGGGCTCTCCTGAGCTGAAGAGCCACATTCACACCCCTAGACACTTCGGAGTACCCGTGTGCGTGCCGAGTGAAGGGCAGCAGCTTTCACGCTGCCTCGGGGGAGCTAGATTGCCTCAGCTCACCAACAGCCTCAGGAACGTATTTGTAGCTCTAGTTGCAGAAGGCC
The DNA here is from genome assembly GCF_011762595.2 of Tursiops truncatus. Taxonomy (NCBI): domain Eukaryota; kingdom Metazoa; phylum Chordata; class Mammalia; order Artiodactyla; family Delphinidae; genus Tursiops; species Tursiops truncatus. The sequence continues at coordinate 24,301,579 of NC_047039.1, forward strand.
ATGGAAGTGTGCCTCATTACCGTAGTCAGAGCTGTACTGAGAGAAGCACTTTGTTTACAATTCCCTCCAGGACCTCATACCTGAAGTCAACCTAACTCAAGGAGAATGTCGGCTTTGGGAGGGCGCGGGGTGGGGGGGGTGGGGATTCCAAGTGCAACCAGAGCACAGTTTCTGGTGTAAAGCCGCAGGCTTTGGGACGATTCGCAGGACCCAAGAAACCTAGCGCATTCTTTCGTTCAGGCCGTTCACCTCAGGAAGAATACCCTGCATAGAAAAGTTGATTGTGGAAGGACTCCGTGAGAAGCTAGGTCTCTTTGACTTGGTAGAAACCACGGAAGAGTCTGCCCCATGTCAACCTGGAAATGGCCGTTTGAGACAAGCCTTGCTTTCCCGCCTTGAAAGCTGCATTTGTGCGGCCTCGAAGCTACCTGGAAAGCACTGATGTGGCCCGGATTCTCATCCGTGCAGGCGTGGCTCTGAGAAGAGAAAGAGTTTCCATGAAAGAAACAGGGTGCCTTCCCGTTCCTGTTTGGGAGCTCATCCTCCCTGCCCTATAGTTACCTTAAAACTCCACTGAGCAGAAGCCTCAAATGAAGGCCCCGAATTGCACGCAGAATGGTAGGCGCGCAGCAGTTTCCATGAGGCAGTCGTCGTTGCCCTTCCTTAGTGTAACGCTGCTAAGCGTCTCAGGATTCCTAGGCGCCTCGCGTCGGCCCGTGTCTCTGTACAAGGACGCTGTGTAGTCCACGGACCCCTGGGCCTCCCGAGCAACGTCCAGCCCGGGAAGCCCTTCGGAGTACCCCTGTGCGTACGCCTATTGATCGGCAGCATTTGCACACTCCCTTGGGAGAGCTAGATTTCCTCAGCTCTCCAGCAGTTTGCGGAACACGGTTCTAGCCAGTGCAGCGTGCCGTGGACTTCTGCCTCATCGCCCTTGTCTGAGCTGCACTGAGACAATCCCTCTGCTTTTCAGTATCCCTAGCACCTCATCTCTGAAGTCACCCCACCGCAAGGAGGCATTCAACTAGTGCTCCCACTGCAACTAGAGCACCGTTCTCCGTGTAACACTGCTGGACTTTGGAAGCTGCCCTTCTAGGAACTCATACCCGAAGTCACCGTATCTCAGGGGGAAAGGCGGCTTGCCTTCCAACTTCCACGAAAGCACAGGTCTCTGTGTAACACTTCAGGCTTTTAGTAGAGGCAAGGGACCCTAGGAGACCAAAGGCATTCCTTGGGCTAGGCAGTTTGGTACACCCAGAGCACCCTGTGAAGAACGCTTGAAGCAAGTATGTACTAGGTCGCTTTTGCCTTGGATAGAAAGCACAGCTACTTATGCTCCGTGTCATCCTGGAGCTGCTGCCCGATGGGACCAGCCTTGTTTCCGCACCTTGAAGAATCCTCTCTTGCGCCTTGAAGCTGCCTGAGAAACACTGCTGTTGCCGGGCCTCTTCTCACGGCAGGCATGGCTGTGAGAGGGAAGAGACGCTTTCACATGGAACCGGGGTGCTCCACTTTCTCGGTCAGAGCTCATCCTGTCCTGTTGTATAGCTAAGGGGAAACTCCAAGTGAGGCCTAGCTTCAAAGGAGCACCCTGATATGCCACGCAGCAGGGTAGGAGTGCAGCAGCTTCTATGAGGCCTTAGTTCTCTCTTCTCCTTCAGTGGAAGGGTTGGAAGCTCTTGGGGACCCCTAGACCCCTCCCGGCAGCACCCGTTTCCGTACAAGGACACTGAGCACCCCGAGGCTCTCCTGAGTCGAAGACCAACATTCAGACCCGCAGGCACTTTGGAATACTCGTGTGTGTGCCGAGTGACGGGCAGCAGCTTGCACACTGCCTCGAGGGAGCTAGATTTCCTCAGCACACCAAGAGCCTCGGGAACACTGTGGTAGCTTGGGCAGCAGGCCACGGAAGGCTGCATCATCACTGTAGTCAGAGCTGCGCTAAGCAAAACGTCTTGCTTACAATTCATTCTAGGACCTCATGCCTGAAGTCAACCTACCTCAGGGAGTAAGTCAGCTTGCCGTCCAAGGGCCTCTAGAGCACAGTTTCTAGGGTAACGCTGCAGGCATTCGGAAGATGCACGTGAGCCTACAACACGTAAGGCCTTCTTTCATTTAAGCAGTTCGCTACACGCAGGGCACCCTGCCTAGAGAAGATGATTCTCGAGGGACCCAGTGAGCAGCTAGGTCTCTTTGGACTTGTTAGAAACCACAGACGCTTCTTCTGCACGTAAACCTGGAAAAGGCAGCCCTCTGAGGCAAGCCTGGTCTTCCCGGCTTGAAAGCTCCATTCATGCGGCCTTGAAGCTTCCTGAACAACGCTTTGGTTGCTGGACCTGTACTCACTGCAGGCATGGCTCTGGAAGCAACAGAGTTTTCTCGAAAGGAAGAGGGTGCTTTCAGGCCCTGGGCGGGAGCATACCCTGCCCTGCTCTAGAGCGAAGGGGAATCCCAACGTGGGCCGTAGCCTCTACCTAAGGCCCTGATTTGCCATCCAGAAGGGTAGTTTTGCGGCCTTTTCCTTGAGGCCTTTGTCGCACTCCTGCCCTCGTGTAACGGTACTAATCCTGTCAGGACTCCTGGCCCCCTGGCGTCAGCACCCGTGTCCCTACAAGAACTCTGAGTACCCTCAGGCTCCCCTGGGCCTGCTGGGCCACACTCAGACACGTAGGCCCTTCTGGGTGCCCCTGGCTAGGCCGAGTGAAGCGTAACACACTGCACTCTCTCCTGGGGGGAGCTAGATTGCTTCAGCTCACCAACGGATTCAGGAACACGGTTCTAGCAAGTCCAGCATGCCACGGAAGTCGGCCACATTGCCCTGGTCTGAGCTGTACTGAGAAGAACTCTGCGCTTGCTAGTCCCTCTAGGCACTCATACCTGAAGTCACCGTAGCTCAGGTGCAAAGGCGGCCTGCGTTACAAATTCTGCCAAAGCACAGATCTCTGTGGAACACTTCAGGGTTTCGGTAGATGCACAGGACCCTGCGAGACCTAGGGCACTCTGTGGTCCCAGCAGTTCGCTACACGCAGAACGTCCTGTGTAGGAAAGTTGAATCAGGGAAGAGCCAGGTATCTCGCTAGGTCTCTTTTGACTTGACAGAAACCACAGACACTTACGCTGCGTGTCTTCCTGGAGCTGCGGCCTGATGGGACTGGCCTTGTTTTGGCACCTTGAAAGGTCCTGTTATGCGCCTTGCAGCTCCCTGGAAGACACTGCTGTTGTCGGGCCTCCTCTCACGGCAGGCACGGCTGCGAGAGGGAAAAGACGGTTTCACGAGGAACCGGGGCATTCCAGTTTCTCGGTCAGAGCTCATCCTGTCCTGTTCCGTAGCTAAGGGGAAGCCCCAAGTGAGGCCTAGCTTCGAAGGAGGGCCCTGATATGCCGTGCAGCAGGGTAGGAGTGCAGCAGCTCCCAGGAGGCCTTAGCTCTCTCTTCTGCTTCAGTGGAACGGTAGTAAGCTTTTCGGGTCTGCTAGACTCCTCACGGCAGCACCCGTTTCCGTACAAGGACACTGAGGACCCCCGGGCTCTCCTGAGCTGAAGAGCCACATTCACACCCCTAGACACTTCGGAGTACCCGTGTGCGTGCCGAGTGAAGGGCAGCAGCTTTCACGCTGCCTCGGGGGAGCTAGATTGCCTCAGCTCACCAACAGCCTCAGGAACGTATTTGTAGCTCTAGTTGCAGAAGGCCATGGAAGTGTGCCTCATTACCGTAGTCAGAGCTGTACTGAGAGAAGCACTTTGCTTACAATTCCCTCCAGGACCTCATACCTGAAGTCTACCTAACTCAAGGAGAATGTCGGCTTGGGGAGGGCGGTTGGGGGGGGGGTTGGGGACCCCAAGTGCAACCAGAGCACAGTTTCTGGTGTAAAGCCGCAGGCTTTGGGACGATTCGCAGGACCCAAGAAACCTAGCGCATTCTTTCGTTCAGGCCGTTCACCTCAGGAAGAATACCCTGCGTAGAAAAGTTGATTGTGGAAGGACTCCGTGAGAAGCTAGGTCTCTTTGACTTGGTAGAAACCACGGAAGAGTCTGCCCCATGTCAACCTGGAAATGGCCGTTTGAGACAAGCCTTGCTTTCCCGCCTTGAAAGCTGCATTTGTGCGGCCTCGAAGCTACCTGGAAAGCACTGATGTGGCCCGGATTCTCATCCGTGCAGGCGTGGCTCTGAGAAGAGAAAGAGTTTCCATGAAAGAAACAGGGTGCCTTCCCGTTCCTGTTTGGGAGCTCATCCTCCCTGCCCTATAGTTACCTTAAAACTCCACTGAGCAGAAGCCTCAAATGAAGGCCCCGAATTGCACGCAGAATGGTAGGCGCGCAGCAGTTTCCATGAGGCAGTCGTCGTTGCCCTTCCTTAGTGTAACGCTGCTAAGCGTCTCAGGATTCCTAGGCGCCTCGCGTCGGCCCGTGTCTCTGTACAAGGACGCTGTGTAGTCCACGGACCCCTGGGCCTCCCGAGCAACGTCCAGCCCAGGAAGCCCTTCGGAGTACCCCTGTGCGTACGCCTATTGATCGGCAGCATTTGCACACTCCCTTGGGAGAGCTAGATTTCCTCAGCTCTCCAGCAGTTTGCGGAACACGGTTCTAGCCAGTGCAGCGTGCCGCGGGCTTCTGCCTCATCGCCCTTGTCTGAGCTGCACTGAGACAATCCCTCTGCTTTTCAGTATCCCTAGCACCTCATCTCTGAAGTCACCCCACCGCAAGGAGGCATTCAACTAGTGCTCCCACTGCAACTAGAGCACCGTTCTCCGTGTAACACTGCCAGACTTTGGAAGCTGCCCTTCTAGGAACTCATACCCGAAGTCACCGTATCTCAGGGGGAAAGGCGGCTTGCCTTCCAACTTCCACGAAAGCACAGGTCTCTGTGTAACACTTCAGGCTTTTAGTAGAGGCAAGGGACCCTAGGAGACCAAAGGCATTCCTTGGGCTAGGCAGTTTGGTACACCCAGAGCACCCTGTGAAGAACGCTTGAAGCAGGTATGTACTAGGTCGCTTTTGCCTTGGATAGAAAGCACAGCTACTTATGCTCCGTGTCATCCTGGGGCTGGTGCCCGATGGGACCAGCCTTGTTTCCGCACCTTGAAGAATCCTCTATTGCGCCTTGAAGCTCCCTGAGAAACACTGCCGTCCAAGGGCCTCTAGAGCACAGTTTCTAGGGTAACGCTGCAGGCATTCGGAAGATGCACGTGAGCCTACGACACCTAAGGCCTTCTTTCATTTAAGCAGTTCGCTACACGCAGGGCACCCTGCCTAGAGAAGATGATTCTCGAGGGACCCAGTGAGCAGCTAGGTCTCTTTGGACTTGTTAGAAACCACAGACGCTTCTTCTGCACGTAAACCTGGAAAAGGCAGCCCTCTGAGGCAAGCCTGGTCTTCCCGGCTTGAAAGCTCCATTCATGCGGCCTTGAAGCTTCCTGAACAACGCTTTGGTTGCTGGACTTGTACTCACTGCAGGCATGGCTCTGGAAGCACCAGAGTTTTCTCGAAAGGAAGAGGGTGCTTTCAGGCCCTGGGCGGGAGCATACCCTGCCCTGCTCTAGAGCGAAGGGGAATCCCAACGTGGGCCGTAGCCTCTACCTAAGGCCCTGATTTGCCATCCAGAAGGGTAGTTTTGCGGCCTTTTCCTTGAGGCCTTTGTCGCACTCCTGCCCTCGTGTAACGGTACTAATCCTGTCAGGACTCCTGGCCCCCTGGCGTCAGCACCCGTGTCCCTACAAGAACTCTGAGTACCCTCAGGCTCCCCTGGGCCTGCTGGGCCACACTCAGACACGTAGGCCCTTCTGGGTGCCCCTGGCTAGGCCGAGTGAAGCGTAACACACTGCACTCTCTCCTGGGGGGAGCTAGATTGCTTCAGCTCACCAACGGATTCAGGAACACGGTTCTAGCAAGTCCAGCATGCCACGGAAGTCGGCCACATTGCCCTGGTCTGAGCTGTACTGAGAAGAACTCTGCGCTTGCTAGTCCCTCTAGGCACTCATACCTGAAGTCACCGTAGCTCAGGTGCAAAGGCGGCCTGCGTTACAAATTCTGCCAAAGCACAGATCTCTGTGGAACACTTCAGGGTTTCGGTAGATGCACAGGACCCTGCGAGACCTAGGGCACTCTGTGGTCCCAGCAGTTCGCTACACGCAGAACGTCCTGTGGAGGAAAGTTGAATCAGGGAAGAGCCAGGTATCTCGCTAGGTCTCTTTTGACTTGACAGAAACCACAGACACTTACGCTGCGTGTCTTCCTGGAGCTGCGGCCTGATGGGACTGGCCTTGTTTTGGCACCTTGAAAGGTCCTGTTATGCGCCTTGCAGCTCCCTGGAAGACACTGCTGTTGTCGGGCCTCCTCTCACGGCAGGCACGGCTGCGAGAGGGAAAAGACGGTTTCACGAGGAACCGGGGCATTCCAGTTTCTCGGTCAGAGCTCATCCTGTCCTGTTCCGTAGCTAAGGGGAAGCCCCAAGTGAGGCCTAGCTTCGAAGGAGGGCCCTGATATGCCGTGCAGCAGGGTAGGAGTGCAGCAGCTCCCAGGAGGCCTTAGCTCTCTCTTCTGCTTCAGTGGAACGGTAGTAAGCTTTTCGGGTCTGCTAGACTCCTCACGGCAGCACCCGTTTCCGTACAAGGACACTGAGGACCCCCGGGCTCTCCTGAGCTGAAGAGCCACATTCACACCCCTAGACACTTCGGAGTACCCGTGTGCGTGCCGAGTGAAGGGCAGCAGCTTTCACGCTGCCTCGGGGGAGCTAGATTGCCTCAGCTCACCAACAGCCTCAGGAACGTATTTGTAGCTCTAGTTGCAGAAGGCCATGGAAGTGTGCCTCATTACCGTAGTCAGAGCTGTACTGAGAGAAGCACTTTGCTTACAATTCCCTCCAGGACCTCATACCTGAAGTCTACCTAACTCAAGGAGAATGTCGGCTTGGGGAGGGCGGTTGGGGGGGGGGGTGGGGACTCCAAGTGCAACCAGAGCACAGTTTCTGGTGTAAAGCCGCAGGCTTTGGGACGATTCGCAGGACCCAAGAAACCTAGCGCATTCTTTCGTTCAGGCCGTTCACCTCAGGAAGAATACCCTGCGTAGAAAAGTTGATTGTGGAAGGACTCCGTGAGAAGCTAGGTCTCTTTGACTTGGTAGAAACCACGGAAGAGTCTGCCCCATGTCAACCTGGAAATGGCCGTTTGAGACAAGCCTTGCTTTCCCGCCTTGAAAGCTGCATTTGTGCGGCCTCGAAGCTACCTGGAAAGCACTGATGTGGCCCGGATTCTCATCCGTGCAGGCGTGGCTCTGAGAAGAGAAAGAGTTTCCATGAAAGAAACAGGGTGCCTTCCCGTTCCTGTTTGGGAGCTCATCCTCCCTGCCCTATAGTTACCTTAAAACTCCACTGAGCAGAAGCCTCAAATGAAGGCCCCGAATTGCACGCAGAATGGTAGGCGCGCAGCAGTTTCCATGAGGCAGTCGTCGTTGCCCTTCCTTAGTGTAACGCTGCTAAGCGTCTCAGGATTCCTAGGCGCCTCGCGTCGGCCCGTGTCTCTGTACAAGGACGCTGTGTAGTCCACGGACCCCTGGGCCTCCCGAGCAACGTCCAGCCCAGGAAGCCCTTCGGAGTACCCCTGTGCGTACGCCTATTGATCGGCAGCATTTGCACACTCCCTTGGGAGAGCTAGATTTCCTCAGCTCTCCAGCAGTTTGCGGAACACGGTTCTAGCCAGTGCAGCGTGCCGCGGGCTTCTGCCTCATCGCCCTTGTCTGAGCTGCACTGAGACAATCCCTCTGCTTTTCAGTATCCCTAGCACCTCATCTCTGAAGTCACCCCACCGCAAGGAGGCATTCAACTAGTGCTCCCACTGCAACTAGAGCACCGTTCTCCGTGTAACACTGCCAGACTTTGGAAGCTGCCCTTCTAGGAACTCATACCCGAAGTCACCGTATCTCAGGGGGAAAGGCGGCTTGCCTTCCAACTTCCACGAAAGCACAGGTCTCTGTGTAACACTTCAGGCTTTTAGTAGAGGCAAGGGACCCTAGGAGACCAAAGGCATTCCTTGGGCTAGGCAGTTTGGTACACCCAGAGCACCCTGTGAAGAACGCTTGAAGCAAGTATGTACTAGGTCGCTTTTGCCTTGGATAGAAAGCACAGCTACTTATGCTCCGTGTCATCCTGGGGCTGGTGCCCGATGGGACCAGCCTTGTTTCCGCACCTTGAAGAATCCTCTCTTGCGCCTTGAAGCTCCCTCAGAAACACTGCCGTTGCCGGGCCTCTTCTCACGGCAGGCATGGCTGTGAGAGGGAAGAGACGCTTTCACATGGAACCGGGGTGCTCCACTTTCTCGGTCAGAGCTCATCCTGTCCTGTTGTATAGCTAAGGGGAAACTCCAAGTGAGGCCTAGCTTCGAAGGAGCACCCTGATATGCCACGCAGCAGGGTAGGAGTGCAGCAGCTTCCATGAGGCCTTAGTTCTCTCTTCTGCTTCAGTGGAAGGGTTGGAAGCTCTTAGGGACCCCTAGACTCCTCCCGGCAGCACCCGTTTCCGTACAAGGACACTGAGTACCCCGAGGCTCTCCCGAGTCGAAGAGCAACATTCAGACCCGGAGACACTTTGGAATACTCGTGTGTGTGCCGAGTGACGGGCAGCAGCTTGCACACTGCCTCGGGGGAGGTAGATTTCCTCAGCACACCAACAGCCTCGGGAACACTGTGGTAGCTTGGGCAGCAGGCCACGGAAGGCTGCATCATCACTGTAGTCGGAGCTGCGCTGAGCAAAACGTCTTGCTTACAATTCCTTCTAGGACCTCATGCCTGAAGTCAGCCTACCTCAGGGAGTAAGTCGGCTTGCCGTCCAAGGGCCTCTAGAGCACAGTTTCTAGGGTAACGCTGCAGGCATTCGGAAGATGCACGTGAGCCTACGACACCTAAGGCCTTCTTTCATTTAAGCAGTTCGCTACACGCAGGGCACCCTGCCTAGAGAAGATGATTCTCGAGGGACCCAGTGAGCAGCTAGGTCTCTTTGGACTTGTTAGAAACCACAGACGCTTCTTCTGCACGTAAACCTGGAAAAGGCAGCCCTCTGAGGCAAGCCTGGTCTTCCCGGCTTGAAAGCTCCGTTCATGCGGCCTTGAAGCTTCCTGAACAACGCTTTGGTTGCTGGACTTGTACTCACTGCAGGCATGGCTCTGGAAGCACCAGAGTTTTCTCGAAAGGAAGAGGGTGCTTTCAGGCCCTGGGCGGGAGCATACCCTGCCCTGCTCTAGAGCGAAGGGGAATCCCAACGTGGGCCGTAGCCTCTACCTAAGGCCCTGATTTGCCATCCAGAAGGGTAGTTTTGCGGCCTTTTCCTTGAGGCCTTTGTCGCACTCCTGCCCTCGTGTAACGGTACTAATCCTGTCAGGACTCCTGGCCCCCTGGCGTCAGCACCCGTGTCCCTACAAGAACTCTGAGTACCCTCAGGCTCCCCTGGGCCTGCTGGGCCACACTCAGACACGTAGGCCCTTCTGGGTGCCCCTGGCTAGGCCGAGTGAAGCGTAACACACTGCACTCTCTCCTGGGGGGAGCTAGATTGCTTCAGCTCACCAACGGATTCAGGAACACGGTTCTAGCAAGTCCAGCATGCCACGGAAGTCAGCCACATTGCCCTGGTCTGAGCTGTACTGAGAAGAACTCTGCGCTTGCTAGTCCCTCTAGGCACTCATACCTGAAGTCACCGTAGCTCAGGTGCAAAGGCGGCCTGCGTTACAAATTCTGCCAAAGCACAGATCTCTGTGGAACACTTCAGGGTTTCGGTAGATGCACAGGACCCTGCGAGACCTAGGGCACTCTGTGGTCCCAGCAGTTCGCTACACGCAGAACGTCCTGTGGAGGAAAGTTGAATCAGGGAAGAGCCAGGTATCTCGCTAGGTCTCTTTTGACTTGACAGAAACCACAGACACTTACGCTGCGTGTCTTCCTGGAGCTGCGGCCTGATGGGACTGGCCTTGTTTTGGCACCTTGAAAGGTCCTGTTATGCGCCTTGCAGCTCCCTGGAAGACACTGCTGTTGTCGGGCCTCCTCTCACGGCAGGCACGGCTGCGAGAGGGAAAAGACGGTTTCACGAGGAACCGGGGCATTCCAGTTTCTCGGTCAGAGCTCATCCTGTCCTGTTCCGTAGCTAAGGGGAAGCCCCAAGTGAGGCCTAGCTTCGAAGGAGGGCCCTGATATGCCGTGCAGCAGGGTAGGAGTGCAGCAGCTCCCAGGAGGCCTTAGCTCTCTCTTCTGCTTCAGTGGAACGGTAGTAAGCTTTTCGGGTCTGCTAGACTCCTCACGGCAGCACCCGTTTCCGTACAAGGACACTGAGGACCCCCGGGCTCTCCTGAGCTGAAGAGCCACATTCACACCCCTAGACACTTCGGAGTACCCGTGTGCGTGCCGAGTGAAGGGCAGCAGCTTTCACGCTGCCTCGGGGGAGCTAGATTGCCTCAGCTCACCAACAGCCTCAGGAACGTATTTGTAGCTCTAGTTGCAGAAGGCCATGGAAGTGTGCCTCATTACCGTAGTCAGAGCTGTACTGAGAGAAGCACTTTGCTTACAATTCCCTCCAGGACCTCATACCTGAAGTCTACCTAACTCAAGGAGAATGTCGGCTTGGGGAGGGCGGTTGGGGGGGGGGTGGGGACTCCAAGTGCAACCAGAGCACAGTTTCTGGTGTAAAGCCGCAGGCTTTGGGACGATTCGCAGGACCCAAGAAACCTAGCGCATTCTTTCGTTCAGGCCGTTCACCTCAGGAAGAATACCCTGCGTAGAAAAGTTGATTGTGGAAGGACTCCGTGAGAAGCTAGGTCTCTTTGACTTGGTAGAAACCACGGAAGAGTCTGCCCCATGTCAACCTGGAAATGGCCGTTTGAGACAAGCCTTGCTTTCCCGCCTTGAAAGCTGCATTTGTGCGGCCTCGAAGCTACCTGGAAAGCACTGATGTGGCCCGGATTCTCATCCGTGCAGGCGTGGCTCTGAGAAGAGAAAGAGTTTCCATGAAAGAAACAGGGTGCCTTCCCGTTCCTGTTTGGGAGCTCATCCTCCCTGCCCTATAGTTACCTTAAAACTCCACTGAGCAGAAGCCTCAAATGAAGGCCCCGAATTGCACGCAGAATGGTAGGCGCGCAGCAGTTTCCATGAGGCAGTCGTCGTTGCCCTTCCTTAGTGTAACGCTGCTAAGCGTCTCAGGATTCCTAGGCGCCTCGCGTCGGCCCGTGTCTCTGTACAAGGACGCTGTGTAGTCCACGGACCCCTGGGCCTCCCGAGCAACGTCCAGCCCAGGAAGCCCTTCGGAGTACCCCTGTGCGTACGCCTATTGATCGGCAGCATTTGCACACTCCCTTGGGAGAGCTAGATTTCCTCAGCTCTCCAGCAGTTTGCGGAACACGGTTCTAGCCAGTGCAGCGTGCCGCGGGCTTCTGCCTCATCGCCCTTGTCTGAGCTGCACTGAGACAGTCCCTCTGCTTTTCAGTATCCCTAGCACCTCATCTCTGAAGTCACCCCACCGCAAGGAGGCATTCAACTAGTGCTCCCACTGCAACTAGAGCACCGTTCTCCGTGTAACACTGCCGGACTTTGGAAGCTGCCCTTCTAGGAACTCATACCCGAAGTCACCGTATCTCAGGGGGAAAGGCGGCTTGCCTTCCAACTTCCACGAAAGCACGGGTCTCTGTGTAACACTTCAGGCTTTTAGTAGAGGCAAGGGACCCTAGGAGACCAAAGGCATTCCTTGGGCTAGGCAGTTTGGTACACCCAGAGCACCCTGTGAAGAACGCTTGAAGCAAGTATGTACTAGGTCGCTTTTGCCTTGGATAGAAAGCACAGCTACTTATGCTCCGTGTCATCCTGGAGCTGGTGCCCGATGGGACCAGCCTTGTTTCCGCACCTTGAAGAATCCTCTCTTGCGCCTTGAAGCTCCCTGAGAAACACTGCCGTTGCCGGGCCTCTTCTCACGGCAGGCATGGCTGTGAGAGGGAAGAGACGCTTTCACATGGAACTGGGGTGCTCCACTTTCTCGGTCAGAGCTCATCCTGTCCTGTTGTATAGCTAAGGGGAAACTCCAAGTGAGGCCTAGCTTCGAAGGAGCACCCTGATATGCCACGCAGCAGGGTAGGAGTGCAGCAGCTTCCATGAGGCCTTAGTTCTCTCTTCTGCTTCAGTGGAAGGGTTGGAAGCTCTTGGGGACCCCTAGACTCCTCCCGGCAGCACCCGTTTCCGTACAAGGACACTGAGTACCCCGAGGCTCTCCCGAGTCGAAGAGCAACATTCAGACCCGGAGACACTTTGGAATACTCGTGTGTGTGCCGAGTGACGGGCAGCAGCTTGCACACTGCCTCGGGGGAGCTAGATTTCCTCAGCACACCAACAGCCTCGGGAACACTGTGGTAGCTTGGGCAGCAGGCCACGGAAGGCTGCATCATCACTGTAGTCGGAGCTGCGCTGAGCAAAACGTCTTGCTTACAATTCCTTCTAGGACCTCATGCCTGAAGTCAGCCTACCTCAGGGAGTAAGTCGGCTTGCCGTCCAAGGGCCTCTAGAGCACAGTTTCTAGGGTAACGCTGCAGGCATTCGGAAGATGCACGTGAGCCTACGACACCTAAGGCCTTCTTTCATTTAAGCAGTTCGCTACACGCAGGGCACCCTGCCTAGAGAAGATGATTCTCGAGGGACCCAGTGAGCAGCTAGGTCTCTTTGGACTTGTTAGAAACCACAGACGCTTCTTCTGCACGTAAACCTGGAAAAGGCAGCCCTCTGAGGCAAGCCTGGTCTTCCCGGCTTGAAAGCTCCGTTCATGCGGCCTTGAAGCTTCCTGAACAACGCTTTGGTTGCTGGACCTGTACTCACTGCAGGCATGGCTCTGGAAGCACCAGAGTTTTCTCGAAAGGAAGAGGGTGCTTTCAGGCCCTGGGCGGGAGCATACCCTGCCCTGCTCTAGAGTGAAGGGGAATCCCAACGTGGGCCGTAGCCTCTACCTAAGGCCCTGATTTGCCATCCAGAAGGGTAGTTTTGCGGCCTTTTCCTTGAGGCCTTTGTCGCACTCCTGCCCTCGTGTAACGGTACTAATCCTGTCAGGACTCCTGGCCCCCTGGCGTCAGCACCCGTGTCCCTACAAGAACTCTGAGTACCCTCAGGCTCCCCTGGGCCTGCTGGGCCACACTCAGACACGTAGGCCCTTCTGGGTGCCCCTGGCTAGGCCGAGTGAAGCGTAACACACTGCACTCTCTCCTGGGGGGAGCTAGATTGCTTCAGCTCACCAACGGATTCAGGAACACGGTTCTAGCAAGTCCAGCATGCCACGGAAGTCGGCCACATTGCCCTGGTCTGAGCTGTACTGAGAAGAACTCTGCGCTTGCTAGTCCCTCTAGGCACTCATACCTGAAGTCACCGTAGCTCAGGTGCAAAGGCGGCCTGCGTTACAAATTCCGCCAAAGCACAGATCTCTGTGGAACACTTCAGGGTTTCGGTAGACGCACAGGACCCTGCGAGACCTAGGGCACTCTGTGGTCCCGGCAGTTCGCTACACGCAGAACGTCCTGTGTAGGAAAGTTGAATCAGGGAAGAGCCAAGTATGTCGCTAGGTCTCTTTTGACTTGACAGAAACCACAGACACTTACGCTGCGTGTCTTCCTGGAGCTGCGGCCTGATGGGACTGGCCTTGTTTTGGCACCTTGAAAGGTCCTGTTATGGGCCTTGCAGCTCCCTGGAAGACACTGCTGTTGTCGGGCCTCCTCTCACGGCAGGCATGGCTGCGAGAGGGAAAAGACGGTTTCACGAGGAACCGGGGCATTCCAGTTTCTCGGTCAGAGCTCATCCTGTCCTGTTCCGTAGCTAAGGGGAAGCTCCAAGTGAGGCCCAGCTTCGAAGGAGGGCCCTGATATGCCGTGCAGCAGGGTAGGAGTGCAGCAGCTCCCAGGAGGCCTTAGCTCTCTCTTCTGCTTCAGTGGAACGGTAGTAAGCTTTTCGGGTCTGCTAGACTCCTCGCGGCAGCACCCGTTTCCGTACAAGGACACTGAGGACCCCCGGGCTCTCCTGAGCTGAAGAGCCACATTCACACCCCTAGACACTTCGGAGTACCCGTGTGCGTGCCGAGTGAAGGGCAGCAGCTTTCACGCTGCCTCGGGGGAGCTAGATTGCCTCAGCTCACCAACAGCCTCAGGAACGTATTTGTAGCTCTAGTTGCAGAAGGCCATGGAAGTGTGCCTCATTACCGTAGTCAGAGCTGTACTGAGAGAAGCACTTTGCTTACAATTCCCTCCAGGACCTCATACCTGAAGTCAACCTAACTCAAGGAGAATGTCGGCTTGGGGAGGGCGCGGGGTGGGGGGGATTCCAAGTGCAACCAGAGCACAGTTTCTGGTGTAAAGCCGCAGGCTTTGGGACGATTCGCAGGACCCAAGAAACCTAGCGCATTCTTTCGTTCAGGCCGTTCACCTCAGGAAGAATACCCTGCATAGAAAAGTTGATTGTGGAAGGACTCCGTGAGAAGCTAGGTCTCTTTGACTTGGTAGAAATCACGGAAGAGTCTGCCCCATGTCAACCTGGAAATGGCCGTTTGAGACAAGCCTTGCTTTCCCGCCTTGAAAGCTGCATTTGTGCGGCCTCGAAGCTACCTGGAAAGCACTGATGTGGCCCGGATTCTCATCCGTGCAGGCGTGGCTCTGAGAAGAGAAAGAGTTTCCATGAAAGAAACAGGGTGCCTTCCCGTTCCTGTTTGGGAGCTCATCCTCCCTGCCCTATAGTTACCTTAAAACTCCACTGAGCAGAAGCCTCAAATGAAGGCCCTGAATTGCATGCAGAATGGTAGGCGCGCAGCAGTTTCCATGAGGCAGTCGTCGTTGCCCTTCCTTAGTGTAACGCTGCTAAGCTTCTCAGGATTCCTAGGCGCCTCGCGTCGGCCCGTGTCTCTGTACGAGGACGCCGTGTAGTCCACGGACCCCTGGGCCTCCCGAGCAACGTCCAGCCCGGGAAGCCCTTCGGAGTACCCCTGTGCGTACGCCTATTGATCGGCAGCATTTGCACACTCCCTTGGGAGAGCTAGATTTCCTCAGCTCTCCAGCAGTTTGCGGAACACGGTTCTAGCCAGTGCAGCGTGCCGTGGACTTCTGCCTCATCGCCCTTGTCTGAGCTGCACTGAGACAGTCCCTCTGCTTTTCAGTATCCCTAGCACCTCATCTCTGAAGTCACCCCACCGCAAGGAGGCATTCAACTAGTGCTCCCACTGCAACTAGAGCACCGTTCTCCGTGTAACACTGCCGGACTTTGGAAGCTGCCCTTCTAGGAACTCATACCCGAAGTCACCGTATCTCAGGGGGAAAGGCGGCTTGCCTTCCAACTTCCACGAAAGCACGGGTCTCTGTGTAACACTTCAGGCTTTTAGTAGAGGCAAGGGACCCTAGGAGACCAAAGGCATTCCTTGGGCTAGGCAGTTTGGTACACCCAGAGCACCCTGTGAAGAACGCTTGAAGCAAGTATGTACTAGGTCGCTTTTGCCTTGGATAGAAAGCACAGCTACTTATGCTCCGTGTCATCCTGGAGCTGGTGCCCGATGGGACCAGCCTTGTTTCCGCACCTTGAAGAATCCTCTCTTGCGCCTTGAAGCTCCCTCAGAAACACTGCCGTTGCCGGGCCTCTTCTCACGGCAGGCATGGCTGTGAGAGGGAAGAGACGCTTTCACATGGAACCGGGGTGCTCCACTTTCTCGGTCAGAGCTCATCCTGTCCTGTTGTATAGCTAAGGGGAAACTCCAAGTGAGGCCTAGCTTCGAAGGAGCACCCTGATATGCCACGCAGCAGGGTAGGAGTGCAGCAGCTTCCATGAGGCCTTAGTTCTCTCTTCTGCTTCAGTGGAAGGGTTGGAAGCTCTTGGGGACCCCTAGACTCCTCCCGGCAGCACCCGTTTCCGTACAAGGACACTGAGTACCCCGAGGCTCTCCCGAGTCGAAGAGCAACATTCAGACCCGGAGACACTTTGGAATACTCGTGTGTGTGCCGAGTGAAGGGCAGCAGCTTGCACACTGCCTCGGGGCAGCTAGATTTCCTCAGCACACCAACAGCCTCGGGAACACTGTGGTAGCTTGGGCAGCAGGCCACGGAAGGCTGCATCATCACTGTAGTCGGAGCTGCGCTGAGCAAAACGTCTTGCTTACAATTCCTTCTAGGACCTCATGCCTGAAGTCAGCCTACCTCAGGGAGTAAGTCGGCTTGCCGTCCAAGGGCCTCTAGAGCACAGTTTCTAGGGTAACGCTGCAGGCATTCGGAAGATGCACGTGAGCCTACGACACCTAAGGCCTTCTTTCATTTAAGCAGTTCGCTACACGCAGGGCACCCTGCCTAGAGAAGATGATTCTCGAGGGACCCAGTGAGCAGCTAGGTCTCTTTGGACTTGTTAGAAACCACAGACGCTTCTTCTGCACGTAAACCTGGAAAAGGCAGCCCTCTGAGGCAAGCCTGGTCTTCCCGGCTTGAAAGCTCCGTTCATGCGGCCTTGAAGCTTCCTGAACAACGCTTTGGTTGCTGGACCTGTACTCACTGCAGGCATGGCTCTGGAAGCACCAGAGTTTTCTCGAAAGGAAGAGGGTGCTTTCAGGCCCTGGGCGGGAGCATACCCTGCCCTGCTCTAGAGCGAAGGGGAATCCCAACGTGGGCCGTAGCCTCTACCTAAGGCCCTGATTTGCCATCCAGAAGGGTAGTTTTGCGGCCTTTTCCTTGAGGCCTTTGTCGCACTCCTGCCCTCGTGTAACGGTACTAATCCTGTCAGGACTCCTGGCCCCCTGGCGTCAGCACCCGTGTCCCTACAAGAACTCTGAGTACCCTCAGGCTCCCCTGGGCCTGCTGGGCCACACTCAGACACGTAGGCCCTTCTGGGTGCCCCTGGCTAGGCCGAGTGAAGCGTAACACACTGCACTCTCTCCTGGGGGGAGCTAGATTGCTTCAGCTCACCAACGGATTCAGGAACACGGTTCTAGCAAGTCCAGCATGCCACGGAAGTCGGCCACATTGCCCTGGTCTGAGCTGTACTGAGAAGAACTCTGCGCTTGCTAGTCCCTCTAGGCACTCATACCTGAAGTCACCGTAGCTCAGGTGCAAAGGCGGCCTGCGTTACAAATTCCGCCAAAGCACAGATCTCTGTGGAACTCTTCAGGGTTTCGGTAGACGCACAGGACCCTGCGAGACCTAGGGCACTCTGTGGTCCCGGCAGTTCGCTACACGCAGAACGTCCTGTGTAGGAAAGTTGAATCAGGGAAGAGCCAAGTATGTCGCTAGGTCTCTTTTGACTTGACAGAAACCACAGACACTTACGCTGCGTGTCTTCCTGGAGCTGCGGCCTGATGGGACTGGCCTTGTTTTGGCACCTTGAAAGGTCCTGTTATGGGCCTTGCAGCTCCCTGGAAGACACTGCTGTTGTCGGGCCTCCTCTCACGGCAGGCATGGCTGCGAGAGGGAAAAGACGGTTTCACGAGGAACCGGGGCATTCCAGTTTCTCGGTCAGAGCTCATCCTGTCCTGTTCCGTAGCTAAGGGGAAGCTCCAAGTGAGGCCCAGCTTCGAAGGAGGGCCCTGATATGCCGTGCAGCAGGGTAGGAGTGCAGCAGCTCCCAGGAGGCCTTAGCTCTCTCTTCTGCTTCAGTGGAACGGTAGTAAGCTTTTCGGGTCTGCTAGACTCCTCGCGGCAGCACCCGTTTCCGTACAAGGACACTGAGGACCCCCGGGCTCTCCTGAGCTGAAGAGCCACATTCACACCCCTAGACACTTCGGAGTACCCGTGTGCGTGCCGAGTGAAGGGCAGCAGCTTTCACGCTGCCTCGGGGGAGCTAGATTGCCTCAGCTCACCAACAGCCTCAGGAACGTATTTGTAGCTCTAGTTGCAGAAGGCCATGGAAGTGTGCCTCATTACCGTAGTCAGAGCTGTACTGAGAGAAGCACTTTGCTTACAATTCCCTCCAGGACCTCATACCTGAAGTCAACCTAACTCAAGGAGAATGTCGGCTTGGGGAGGGCGCGGGGTGGGGGGGATTCCAAGTGCAACCAGAGCACAGTTTCTGGTGTAAAGCCGCAGGCTTTGGGACGATTCGCAGGACCCAAGAAACCTAGCGCATTCTTTCGTTCAGGCCGTTCACCTCAGGAAGAATACCCTGCATAGAAAAGTTGATTGTGGAAGGACTCCGTGAGAAGCTAGGTCTCTTTGACTTGGTAGAAACCACGGAAGAGTCTGCCCCATGTCAACCTGGAAATGGCCGTTTGAGACAAGCCTTGCTTTCCCGCCTTGAAAGCTGCATTTGTGCGGCCTCGAAGCTACCTGGAAAGCACTGATGTGGCCCGGATTCTCATCCGTGCAGGCGTGGCTCTGAGAAGAGAAAGAGTTTCCATGAAAGAAACAGGGTGCCTTCCCGTTCCTGTTTGGGAGCTCATCCTCCCTGCCCTATAGTTACCTTAAAACTCCACTGAGCAGAAGCCTCAAATGAAGGCCCTGAATTGCATGCAGAATGGTAGGCGCGCAGCAGTTTCCATGAGGCAGTCGTCGTTGCCCTTCCTTAGTGTAACGCTGCTAAGCTTCTCAGGATTCCTAGGCGCCTCGCGTCGGCCCGTGTCTCTGTACAAGGACGCCGTGTAGTCCACGGACCCCTGGGCCTCCCGAGCAACGTCCAGCCCGGGAAGCCCTTCGGAGTACCCCTGTGCGTACGCCTATTGATCGGCAGCATTTGCACACTCCCTTGGGAGAGCTAGATTTCCTCAGCTCTCCAGCAGTTTGCGGAACACGGTTCTAGCCAGTGCAGCGTGCCGTGGACTTCTGCCTCATCGCCCTTGTCTGAGCTGCACTGAGACAATCCCTCTGCTTTTCAGTATCCCTAGCACCTCATCTCTGAAGTCACCCCACCGCAAGGAGGCATTCAACTAGTGCTCCCACTGCAACTAGAGCACCGTTCTCCGTGTAACACTGCCGGACTTTGGAAGCTGCCCTTCTAGGAACTCATACCCGAAGTCACCGTATCTCAGGGGGAAAGGCGGCTTGCCTTCCAACTTCCACGAAAGCACGGGTCTCTGTGTAACACTTCAGGCTTTTAGTAGAGGCAAGGGACCCTAGGAGGCCCAAGGCATTCCTTGGGCTAGGCAGTTTGGTACACCCAGAGCATCCTGTGAAGAACGCTTGAAGCAAGTATGTACTAGGTCGCTTTTGCCTTGGATAGAAAGCACAGCTACTTATGCTCCGTGTCATCCTGGAGCTGGTGCCCGATGGGACCAGCCTTGTTTCCGCACCTTGAAGAATCCTCTCTTGCGCCTTGAAGCTCCCTGAGAAACACTGCTGTTGCCGGGCCTCTTCTCACGGCAGGCATGGCTGTGAGAGGGAAGAGACGCTTTCACATGGAACCGGGGTGCTCCACTTTCTCGGTCAGAGCTCATCCTGTCCTGTTGTATAGCTAAGGGGAAACTCCAAGTGAGGCCTAGCTTCGAAGGAGCACCCTGATATGCCACGCAGCAGGGTAGGAGTGCAGCAGCTTCCATGAGGCCTTAGTTCTCTCTTCTGCTTCAGTGGAAGGGTTGGAAGCTCTTGGGGACCCCTAGACTCCTCCCGGCAGCACCCGTTTCCGTACAAGGACACTGAGTACCCCGAGGCTCTCCCGAGTCGAAGAGCAACATTCAGACCCGGAGACACTTTGGAATACTCGTGTGTGTGCCGAGTGACGGGCAGCAGCTTGCACACTGCCTCGGGGGAGGCTAGATTTCCTCAGCACACCAACAGCCTCGGGAACACTGTGGTAGCTTGGGCAGCAGGCCACGGAAGGCTGCATCATCACTGTAGTCGGAGCTGCGCTGAGCAAAACGTCTTGCTTACAATTCCTTCTAGGACCTCATGCTTGAAGTCAGCCTACCTCAGGGAGTAAGTCGGCTTGCCGTCCAAGGGCCTCTAGAGCACAGTTTCTAGGGTAACGCTGCAGGCATTCGGAAGATGCACGTGAGCCTACGACACCTAAGGCCTTCTTTCATTTAAGCAGTTCGCTACACGCAGGGCACCCTGCCTAGAGAAGATGATTCTCGAGGGACCCAGTGAGCAGCTAGGTCTCTTTGGACTTGTTAGAAACCACAGACGCTTCTTCTGCACGTAAACCTGGAAAAGGCAGCCCTCTGAGGCAAGCCTGGTCTTCCCGGCTTGAAAGCTCCGTTCATGCGGCCTTGAAGCTTCCTGAACAACGCTTTGGTTGCTGGACCTGTACTCACTGCAGGCATGGCTCTGGAAGCACCAGAGTTTTCTCGAAAGGAAGAGGGTGCTTTCAGGCCCTGGGCGGGAGCATACCCTGCCCTGCTCTAGAGCGAAGGGGAATCCCAACGTGGGCCGTAGCCTCTACCTAAGGCCCTGATTTGCCATCCAGAAGGGTAGTTTTGCGGCCTTTTCCTTGAGGCCTTTGTCGCACTCCTGCCCTCGTGTAACGGTACTAATCCTGTCAGGACTCCTGGCCCCCTGGCGTCAGCACCCGTGTCCCTACAAGAACTCTGAGTACCCTCAGGCTCCCCTGGGCCTGCTGGGCCACACTCAGACACGTAGGCCCTTCTGGGTGCCCCTGGCTAGGCCGAGTGAAGCGTAACACACTGCACTCTCTCCTGGGGGGAGCTAGATTGCTTCAGCTCACCAACGGATTCAGGAACACGGTTCTAGCAAGTCCAGCATGCCACGGAAGTCGGCCACATTGCCCTGGTCTGAGCTGTACTGAGAAGAACTCTGCGCTTGCTAGTCCCTCTAGGCACTCATACCTGAAGTCACCGTAGCTCAGGTGCAAAGGCGGCCTGCGTTACAAATTCCGCCAAAGCACAGATCTCTGTGGAACTCTTCAGGGTTTCGGTAGACGCACAGGACCCTGCGAGACCTAGGGCACTCTGTGGTCCCGGCAGTTCGCTACACGCAGAACGTCCTGTGTAGGAAAGTTGAATCAGGGAAGAGCCAAGTATGTCGCTAGGTCTCTTTTGACTTGACAGAAACCACAGACACTTACGCTGCGTGTCTTCCTGGAGCTGCGGCCTGATGGGACTGGCCTTGTTTTGGCACCTTGAAAGGTCCTGTTATGGGCCTTGCAGCTCCCTGGAAGACACTGCTGTTGTCGGGCCTCCTCTCACGGCAGGCATGGCTGCGAGAGGGAAAAGACGGTTTCACGAGGAACCGGGGCATTCCAGTTTCTCGGTCAGAGCTCATCCTGTCCTGTTCCGTAGCTAAGGGGAAGCTCCAAGTGAGGCCCAGCTTCGAAGGAGGGCCCTGATATGCCGTGCAGCAGGGTAGGAGTGCAGCAGCTCCCAGGAGGCCTTAGCTCTCTCTTCTGCTTCAGTGGAACTGGTAGTAAGCTTTTCGGGTCTGCTAGACTCCTCGCGGCAGCACCCGTTTCCGTACAAGGACACTGAGGACCCCCGGGCTCTCCTGAGCTGAAGAGCCACATTCACACCCCTAGACACTTCGGAGTACCCGTGTGCGTGCCGAGTGAAGGGCAGCAGCTTTCACGCTGCCTCGGGGGAGCTAGATTGCCTCAGCTCACCAACAGCCTCAGGAACGTATTTGTAGCTCTAGTTGCAGAAGGCCATGGAAGTGTGCCTCATTACCGTAGTCAGAGCTGTACTGAGAGAAGCACTTTGCTTACAATTCCCTCCAGGACCTCATACCTGAAGTCAACCTAACTCAAGGAGAATGTCGGCTTGGGGAGGGCGCGGGGTGGGGGGGATTCCAAGTGCAACCAGAGCACAGTTTCTGGTGTAAAGCCGCAGGCTTTGGGACGATTCGCAGGACCCAAGAAACCTAGCGCATTCTTTCGTTCAGGCCGTTCACCTCAGGAAGAATACCCTGCATAGAAAAGTTGATTGTGGAAGGACTCCGTGAGAAGCTAGGTCTCTTTGACTTGGTAGAAACCACGGAAGAGTCTGCCCCATGTCAACCTGGAAATGGCCGTTTGAGACAAGCCTTGCTTTCCCGCCTTGAAAGCTGCATTTGTGCGGCCTCGAAGCTACCTGGAAAGCACTGATGTGGCCCGGATTCTCATCCGTGCAGGCGTGGCTCTGAGAAGAGAAAGAGTTTCCATGAAAGAAACAGGGTGCCTTCCCGTTCCTGTTTGGGAGCTCATCCTCCCTGCCCTATAGTTACCTTAAAACTCCACTGAGCAGAAGCCTCAAATGAAGGCCCTGAATTGCATGCAGAATGGTAGGCGCGCAGCAGTTTCCATGAGGCAGTCGTCGTTGCCCTTCCTTAGTGTAACGCTGCTAAGCTTCTCAGGATTCCTAGGCGCCTCGCGTCGGCCCGTGTCTCTGTACGAGGACGCCGTGTAGTCCACGGACCCCTGGGCCTCCCGAGCAACGTCCAGCCCGGGAAGCCCTTCGGAGTACCCCTGTGCGTACGCCTATTGATCGGCAGCATTTGCACACTCCCTTGGGAGAGCTAGATTTCCTCAGCTCTCCAGCAGTTTGCGGAACACGGTTCTAGCCAGTGCAGCGTGCCGTGGACTTCTGCCTCATCGCCCTTGTCTGAGCTGCACTGAGACAATCCCTCTGCTTTTCAGTATCCCTAGCACCTCATCTCTGAAGTCACCCCACCGCAAGGAGGCATTCAACTAGTGCTCCCACTGCAACTAGAGCACCGTTCTCCGTGTAACACTGCCGGACTTTGGAAGCTGCCCTTCTAGGAACTCATACCCGAAGTCACCGTATCTCAGGGGGAAAGGCGGCTTGCCTTCCAACTTCCACGAAAGCACAGGTCTCTGTGTAACACTTCAGGCTTTTAGTAGAGGCAAGGGACCCTAGGAGGCCCAAGGCATTCCTTGGGCTAGGCAGTTTGGTACACCCAGAGCATCCTGTGAAGAACGCTTGAAGCAAGTATGTACTAGGTCGCTTTTGCCTTGGATAGAAAGCACAGCTACTTATGCTCCGTGTCATCCTGGAGCTGGTGCCCGATGGGACCAGCCTTGTTTCCGCACCTTGAAGAATCCTCTCTTGCACCTTGAAGCTCCCTCAGAAACACTGCTGTTGCCGGGCCTCTTCTCACGGCAGGCATGGCTGTGAGAGGGAAGAGACGCTTTCACATGGAACCGGGGTGCTCCACTTTCTCGGTCAGAGCTCATCCTGTCCTGTTGTATAGCTAAGGGGAAACTCCAAGTGAGGCCTAGCTTCGAAGGAGCACCCTGATATGCCACGCAGCAGGGTAGGAGTGCAGCAGCTTCCATGAGGCCTTAGTTCTCTCTTCTGCTTCAGTGGAAGGGTTGGAAGCTCTTGGGGACCCCTAGACTCCTCCCGGCAGCACCCGTTTCCGTACAAGGACACTGAGTACCCCGAGGCTCTCCCGAGTCGAAGAGCAACATTCAGACCCGGAGACACTTTGGAATACTCGTGTGTGTGCCGAGTGAAGGGCAGCAGCTTGCACACTGCCTCGGGGCAGCTAGATTTCCTCAGCACACCAACAGCCTCGGGAACACTGTGGTAGCTTGGGCAGCAGGCCACGGAAGGCTGCATCATCACTGTAGTCGGAGCTGCGCTGAGCAAAACGTCTTGCTTACAATTCCTTCTAGGACCTCATGCCTGAAGTCAGCCTACCTCAGGGAGTAAGTCGGCTTGCCGTCCAAGGGCCTCTAGAGCACAGTTTCTAGGGTAACGCTGCAGGCATTCGGAAGATGCACGTGAGCCTACGACACCTAAGGCCTTCTTTCATTTAAGCAGTTCGCTACACGCAGGGCACCCTGCCTAGAGAAGATGATTCTCGAGGGACCCAGTGAGCAGCTAGGTCTCTTTGGACTTGTTAGAAACCACAGACGCTTCTTCTGCACGTAAACCTGGAAAAGGCAGCCCTCTGAGGCAAGCCTGGTCTTCCCGGCTTGAAAGCTCCGTTCATGCGGCCTTGAAGCTTCCTGAACAACGCTTTGGTTGCTGGACCTGTACTCACTGCAGGCATGGCTCTGGAAGCAACAGAGTTTTCTCGAAAGGAAGAGGGTGCTTTCAGGCCCTGGGCGGGAGCATACCCTGCCCTGCTCTAGAGCGAAGGGGAATCCCAACGTGGGCCGTAGCCTCTACCTAAGGCCCTGATTTGCCATCCAGAAGGGTAGTTTTGCGGCCTTTTCCTTGAGGCCTTTGTCGCACTCCTGCCCTCGTGTAACGGTACTAATCCTGTCAGGACTCCTGGCCCCCTGGCGTCAGCACCCGTGTCCCTACAAGAACTCTGAGTACCCTCAGGCTCCCCTGGGCCTGCTGGGCCACACTCAGACACGTAGGCCCTTCTGGGTGCCCCTGGCTAGGCCGAGTGAAGCGTAACACACTGCACTCTCTCCTGGGGGGAGCTAGATTGCTTCAGCTCACCAACGGATTCAGGAACACGGTTCTAGCAAGTCCAGCATGCCACGGAAGTCGGCCACATTGCCCTGGTCTGAGCTGTACTGAGAAGAACTCTGCGCTTGCTAGTCCCTCTAGGCACTCATACCTGAAGTCACCGTAGCTCAGGTGCAAAGGCGGCCTGCGTTACAAATTCCGCCAAAGCACAGATCTCTGTGGAACTCTTCAGGGTTTCGGTAGACGCACAGGACCCTGCGAGACCTAGGGCACTCTGTGGTCCCGGCAGTTCGCTACACGCAGAACGTCCTGTGTAGGAAAGTTGAATCAGGGAAGAGCCAAGTATGTCGCTAGGTCTCTTTTGACTTGACAGAAACCACAGACACTTACGCTGCGTGTCTTCCTGGAGCTGCGGCCTGATGGGACTGGCCTTGTTTTGGCACCTTGAAAGGTCCTGTTATGGGCCTTGCAGCTCCCTGGAAGACACTGCTGTTGTCGGGCCTCCTCTCACGGCAGGCATGGCTGCGAGAGGGAAAAGACGGTTTCACGAGGAACCGGGGCATTCCAGTTTCTCGGTCAGAGCTCATCCTGTCCTGTTCCGTAGCTAAGGGGAAGCCCCAAGTGAGGCCCAGCTTCGAAGGAGGGCCCTGATATGCCGTGCAGCAGGGTAGGAGTGCAGCAGCTCCCAGGAGGCCTTAGCTCTCTCTTCTGCTTCAGTGGAACGGTAGTAAGCTTTTCGGGTCTGCTAGACTCCTCGCGGCAGCACCCGTTTCCGTACAAGGACACTGAGGACCCCCGGGCTCTCCTGAGCTGAAGAGCCACATTCACACCCCTAGACACTTCGGAGTACCCGTGTGCGTGCCGAGTGAAGGGCAGCAGCTTTCACGCTGCCTCGGGGGAGCTAGATTGCCTCAGCTCACCAACAGCCTCAGGAACGTATTTGTAGCTCTAGTTGCAGAAGGCCATGGAAGTGTGCCTCATTACCGTAGTCAGAGCTGTACTGAGAGAAGCACTTTGCTTACAATTCCCTCCAGGACCTCATACCTGAAGTCAACCTAACTCAAGGAGAATGTCGGCTTGGGGAGGGCGCGGGGTGGGGGGGATTCCAAGTGCAACCAGAGCACAGTTTCTGGTGTAAAGCCGCAGGCTTTGGGACGATTCGCAGGACCCAAGAAACCTAGCGCATTCTTTCGTTCAGGCCGTTCACCTCAGGAAGAATACCCTGCATAGAAAAGTTGATTGTGGAAGGACTCCGTGAGAAGCTAGGTCTCTTTGACTTGGTAGAAACCACGGAAGAGTCTGCCCCATGTCAACCTGGAAATGGCCGTTTGAGACAAGCCTTGCTTTCCCGCCTTGAAAGCTGCATTTGTGCGGCCTCGAAGCTACCTGGAAAGCACTGATGTGGCCCGGATTCTCATCCGTGCAGGCGTGGCTCTGAGAAGAGAAAGAGTTTCCATGAAAGAAACAGGGTGCCTTCCCGTTCCTGTTTGGGAGCTCATCCTCCCTGCCCTATAGTTACCTTAAAACTCCACTGAGCAGAAGCCTCAAATGAAGGCCCTGAATTGCATGCAGAATGGTAGGCGCGCAGCAGTTTCCATGAGGCAGTCGTCGTTGCCCTTCCTTAGTGTAACGCTGCTAAGCTTCTCAGGATTCCTAGGCGCCTCGCGTCGGCCCGTGTCTCTGTACGAGGACGCCGTGTAGTCCACGGACCCCTGGGCCTCCCGAGCAACGTCCAGCCCGGGAAGCCCTTCGGAGTACCCCTGTGCGTACGCCTATTGATCGGCAGCATTTGCACACTCCCTTGGGAGAGCTAGATTTCCTCAGCTCTCCAGCAGTTTGCGGAACACGGTTCTAGCCAGTGCAGCGTGCCGTGGACTTCTGCCTCATCGCCCTTGTCTGAGCTGCACTGAGACAGTCCCTCTGCTTTTCAGTATCCCTAGCACCTCATCTCTGAAGTCACCCCACCGCAAGGAGGCATTCAACTAGTGCTCCCACTGCAACTAGAGCACCGTTCTCCGTGTAACACTGCCGGACTTTGGAAGCTGCCCTTCTAGGAACTCATACCCGAAGTCACCGTATCTCAGGGGGAAAGGCGGCTTGCCTTCCAACTTCCACGAAAGCACGGTCTCTGTGTAACACTTCAGGCTTTTAGTAGAGGCAAGGGACCCTAGGAGACCAAAGGCATTCCTTGGGCTAGGCAGTTTGGTACACCCAGAGCACCCTGTGAAGAACGCTTGAAGCAAGTATGTACTAGGTCGCTTTTGCCTTGGATAGAAAGCACAGCTACTTATGCTCCGTGTCATCCTGGAGCTGGTGCCCGATGGGACCAGCCTTGTTTCCGCACCTTGAAGAATCCTCTCTTGCGCCTTGAAGCTCCCTCGAGAAACACTGCCGTTGCCGGGCCTCTTCTCACGGCAGGCATGGCTGTGAGAGGGAAGAGACGCTTTCACATGGAACCGGGGTGCTCCACTTTCTCGGTCAGAGCTCATCCTGTCCTGTTGTATAGCTAAGGGGAAACTCCAAGTGAGGCCTAGCTTCGAAGGAGCACCCTGATATGCCACGCAGCAGGGTAGGAGTGCAGCAGCTTCCATGAGGCCTTAGTTCTCTCTTCTGCTTCAGTGGAAGGGTTGGAAGCTCTTGGGGACCCCTAGACTCCTCCCGGCAGCACCCGTTTCCGTACAAGGACACTGAGTACCCCGAGGCTCTCCCGAGTCGAAGAGCAACATTCAGACCCGGAGGACACTTTGGAATACTCGTGTGTGTGCCGAGTGAAGGGCAGCAGCTTGCACACTGCCTCGGGGCAGCTAGATTTCCTCAGCACACCAACAGCCTCGGGAACACTGTGGTAGCTTGGGCAGCAGGCCACGGAAGGCTGCATCATCACTGTAGTCGGAGCTGCGCTGAGCAAAACGTCTTGCTTACAATTCCTTCTAGGACCTCATGCCTGAAGTCAGCCTACCTCAGGGAGTAAGTCGGCTTGCCGTCCAAGGGCCTCTAGAGCACAGTTTCTAGGGTAACGCTGCAGGCATTCGGAAGATGCACGTGAGCCTACGACACCTAAGGCCTTCTTTCATTTAAGCAGTTCGCTACACGCAGGGCACCCTGCCTAGAGAAGATGATTCTCGAGGGACCCAGTGAGCAGCTAGGTCTCTTTGGACTTGTTAGAAACCACAGACGCTTCTTCTGCACGTAAACCTGGAAAAGGCAGCCCTCTGAGGCAAGCCTGGTCTTCCCGGCTTGAAAGCTCCGTTCATGCGGCCTTGAAGCTTCCTGAACAACGCTTTGGTTGCTGGACCTGTACTCACTGCAGGCATGGCTCTGGAAGCACCAGAGTTTTCTCGAAAGGAAGAGGGTGCTTTCAGGCCCTGGGCGGGAGCATACCCTGCCCTGCTCTAGAGCGAAGGGGAATCCCAACGTGGGCCGTAGCCTCTACCTAAGGCCCTGATTTGCCATCCAGAAGGGTAGTTTTTGCGGCCTTTTCCTTGAGGCCTTTGTCGCACTCCTGCCCTCGTGTAACGGTACTAATCCTGTCAGGACTCCTGGCCCCCTGGCGTCAGCACCCGTGTCCCTACAAGAACTCTGAGTACCCTCAGGCTCCCCTGGGCCTGCTGGGCCACACTCAGGACACGTAGGCCCTTCTGGGTGCCCCTGGCTAGGCCGAGTGAAGCGTAACACACTGCACTCTCTCCTGGGGGGAGCTAGATTGCTTCAGCTCACCAACGGATTCAGGAACACGGTTCTAGCAAGTCCAGCATGCCACGGAAGTCGGCCACATTGCCCTGGTCTGAGCTGTACTGAGAAGAACTCTGCGCTTGCTAGTCCCTCTAGGCACTCATACCTGAAGTCACCGTAGCTCAGGTGCAAAGGCGGCCTGCGTTACAAATTCCGCCAAAGCACAGATCTCTGTGGAACTACTTCAGGGTTTCGGTAGACGCACAGGACCCTGCGAGACCTAGGGCACTCTGTGGTCCCGGCAGTTCGCTACACGCAGAACGTCCTGTGTAGGAAAGTTGAATCAGGGAAGAGCCAAGTATGTCGCTAGGTCTCTTTTGACTTGACAGAAACCACAGACACTTACGCTGCGTGTCTTCCTGGAGCTGCGGCCTGATGGGACTGGCCTTGTTTTGGCACCTTGAAAGGTCCTGTTATGGCCTTGCAGCTCCCTGGAAGACACTGCTGTTTGTCGGGCCTCCTCTCACGGCAGGCATGGCTGCGAGAGGGAAAAGACGGTTTCACGAGGAACCGGGGCATTCCAGTTTCTCGGTCAGAGCTCATCCTGTCCTGTTCCGTAGCTAAGGGGAAGCTCCAAGTGAGGCCCAGCTTCGAAGGAGGGCCCTGATATGCCGTGCAGCAGGGTAGGAGTGCAGCAGCTCCAGGAGGCCTTAGCTCTCTCTTCTGCTTCAGTGGAACGGTAGTAAGCTTTTCGGGTCTGCTAGACTCCTCGCGGCAGCACCCGTTTCCGTACAAGGACACTGAGGACCCCCGGGCTCTCCTGAGCTGAAGAGCCACATTCACACCCCTAGACACTTCGGAGTACCCGTGTGCGTGCCGAGTGAAGGGCAGCAGCTTTCACGCTGCCTCGGGGGAGCTAGATTGCCTCAGCTCACCAACAGCCTCAGGAACGTATTTGTAGCTCTAGTTGCAGAAGGCCATGGAAGTGTGCCTCATTACCGTAGTCAGAGCTGTACTGAGAGAAGCACTTTGCTTACAATTCCCTCCAGGACCTCATACCTGAAGTCAACCTAACTCAAGGAGAATGTCGGCTTGGGGAGGGCGCGGGGGTGGGGGGGATTCCAAGTGCAACCAGAGCACAGTTTCTGGTGTAAAGCCGCAGGCTTTGGGACGATTCGCAGGACCCAAGAAACCTAGCGCATTCTTTCGTTCAGGCCGTTCACCTCAGGAAGAATACCCTGCATAGAAAAGTTGATTGTGGAAGGACTCCGTGAGAAGCTAGGTCTCTTTGACTTGGTAGAAACCACGGAAGAGTCTGCCCCATGTCAACCTGGAAATGGCCGTTTGAGACAAGCCTTGCTTTCCCGCCTTGAAAGCTGCATTTGTGCGGCCTCGAAGCTACCTGGAAAGCACTGATGTGGCCCGGATTCTCATCCGTGCAGGCGTGGCTCTGAGAAGAGAAAGAGTTTCCATGAAAGAAACAGGGTGCCTTCCCGTTCCTGTTTGGGAGCTCATCCTCCCTGCCCTATAGTTACCTTAAAACTCCACTGAGCAGAAGCCTCAAATGAAGGCCCTGAATTGCATGCAGAATGGTAGGCGCGCAGCAGTTTCCATGAGGCAGTCGTCGTTGCCCTTCCTTAGTGTAACGCTGCTAAGCTTCTCAGGATTTCCTAGGCGCCTCGCGTCGGCCCGTGTCTCTGTACGAGGACGCCGTGTAGTCCACGGACCCCTGGGCCTCCCGAGCAACGTCCAGCCCGGGAAGCCCTCGGAGTACCCCTGTGCGTACGCCTATTGATCGGCAGCATTTGCACACTCCCTTGGGAGAGCTAGATTTCCTCAGCTCTCCAGCAGTTTGCGGAACACGGTTCTAGCCAGTGCAGCGTGCCGTGGACTTCTGCCTCATCGCCCTTGTCTGAGCTGCACTGAGACAAGTCCCTCTGCTTTTCAGTATCCCTAGCACCTCATCTCTGAAGTCACCCCACCGCAAGGAGGCATTCAACTAGTGCTCCCACTGCAACTAGAGCACCGTTCTCCGTGTAACACTGCCGGACTTTGGAAGCTGCCCTTCTAGGAACTCATACCCGAAGTCACCGTATCTCAGGGGGAAAGGCGGCTTGCCTTCCAACTTCCACGAAAGCACGGGTCTCTGTGTAACACTTCAGGCTTTTAGTAGAGGCAAGGGACCCTAGGAGACCAAAGGCATTCCTTGGGCTAGGCAGTTTGGTACACCCAGAGCACCCTGTGAAGAACGCTTGAAGCAAGTATGTACTAGGTCGCTTTTGCCTTGGATAGAAAGCACAGCTACTTATGCTCCGTGTCATCCTGGAGCTGGTGCCCGATGGGACCAGCCTTGTTTCCGCACCTTGAAGAATCCTCTCTTGCGCCTTGAAGCTCCCTGAGAAACACTGCCTGTTGCCGGGCCTCTTCTCACGGCAGGCATGGCTGTGAGAGGGAAGAGACGCTTTCACATGGAACCGGGGGTGCTCCACTTTCTCGGTCAGAGCTCATCCTGTCCTGTTGTATAGCTAAGGGGAAACTCCAAGTGAGGCCTAGCTTCGAAGGAGCACCCTGATATGCCACGCAGCAGGGTAGGAGTGCAGCAGCTTCCATGAGGCCTTAGTTCTCTCTTCTGCTTCAGTGAAGGGTTGGAAGCTCTTGGGGACCCCTAGACTCCTCCCGGCAGCACCCGTTTCCGTACAAGGACACTGAGTACCCCGAGGCTCTCCCGAGTCGAAGAGCAACATTCAGACCCGGAGACACTTTGGAATACTCGTGTGTGTGCCGAGTGACGGGCAGCAGCTTGCACACTGCCTCGGGGGAGGTAGATTTCCTCAGCACACAACAGCCTCGGGAAACACTGTGGTAGCTTGGGCAGCAGGCCACGGAAGGCTGCATCATCACTGTAGTCGGAGCTGCGCTGAGCAAAACGTCTTGCTTACAATTCCTTCTAGGACCTCATGCCTGAAGTCAGCCCTACCTCAGGGAGTAAGTCGCTTGCCGTCCAAGGGCCTCTAGAGCACAGTTTCTAGGGTAACGCTGCAGGCATTCGGAAGATGCACGTGAGCCTACGACACCTAAGGCCTTCTTTCATTTAAGCAGTTCGCTACACGCAGGGCACCCTGCCTAGAGAAGATGATTCTCGAGGGACCCAGTGAGCAGCTAGGTCTCTTTGGACTTGTTAGAAACCACAGACGCTTCTTCTGCACGTAAACCTGGAAAAGGCAGCCCTCTGAGGCAAGCCTGGTCTTCCCGGCTTGAAAGCTCCGTTCATGCGGCCTTGAAGCTTCCTGAACAACGCTTTGGTTGCTGGACCTGTACTCACTGCAGGCATGGCTCTGGAAGCACCAGAGTTTTCTCGAAAGGAAGAGGGTGCTTTCAGGCCCTGGGCGGGAGCATACCCTGCCCTGCTCTAGAGCGAAGGGGAATCCCAACGTGGGCCGTAGCCTCTACCTAAGGCCCTGATTTGCCATCCAGAAGGGTAGTTTTGCGGCCTTTTCCTTGAGGCCTTTGTCGCACTCCTGCCCTCGTGTAACGGTACTAATCCTGTCAGGACTCCTGGCCCCCTGGCGTCAGCACCCGTGTCCCTACAAGAACTCTGAGTACCCTCAGGCTCCCCTGGGCCTGCTGGGCCACACTCAGACACGTAGGCCCTTCTGGGTGCCCCTGGCTAGGCCGAGTGAAGCGTAACACACTGCACTCTCTCCTGGGGGGAGCTAGATTGCTTCAGCTCACCAACGGATTCAGGAACACGGTTCTAGCAAGTCCAGCATGCCACGGAAGTCGGCCACATTGCCCTGGTCTGAGCTGTACTGAGAAGAACTCTGCGCTTGCTAGTCCCTCTAGGCACTCATACCTGAAGTCACCGTAGCTCAGGTGCAAAGGCGGCCTGCGTTACAAATTCCGCCAAAGCACAGATCTCTGTGGAACTCTTCAGGGTTTCGGTAGACGCACAGGACCCTGCGAGACCTAGGGCACTCTGTGGTCCCGGCAGTTCGCTACACGCAGAACGTCCTGTGTAGGAAAGTTGAATCAGGGAAGAGCCAAGTATGTCGCTAGGTCTCTTTTGACTTGACAGAAACCACAGACACTTACGCTGCGTGTCTTCCTGGAGCTGCGGCCTGATGGGACTGGCCTTGTTTTGGCACCTTGAAAGGTCCTGTTATGGGCCTTGCAGCTCCCTGGAAGACACTGCTGTTGTCGGGCCTCCTCTCACGGCAGGCATGGCTGCGAGAGGGAAAGACGGTTTCACGAGGAACCGGGGCATTCCAGTTTCTCGGTCAGAGCTCATCCTGTCCTGTTCCGTAGCTAAGGGGAAGCCCCAAGTGAGGCCCAGCTTCGAAGGAGGGCCCTGATATGCCGTGCAGCAGGGTAGGAGTGCAGCAGCTCCCAGGAGGCCTTAGCTCTCTCTTCTGCTTCAGTGGAACGGTAGTAAGCTTTTCGGGTCTGCTAGACTCCTCGCGGCAGCACCCGTTTCCGTACAAGGACACTGAGGACCCCCGGGCTCTCCTGAGCTGAAGAGCCACATTCACACCCCTAGACACTTCGGAGTACCCGTGTGCGTGCCGAGTGAAGGGCAGCAGCTTTCACGCTGCCTCGGGGAGCTAGATTGCCTCAGCTCACCAACAGCCTCAGGAACGTATTGTAGCTCTAGTTGCAGAAGGCCATGGAAGTGTGCCTCATTACCGTAGTCAGAGCTGTACTGAGAGAAGCACTTTGCTTACAATTCCCTCCAGGACCTCATACCTGAAGTCAACCTAACTCAAGGAGAATGTCGGCTTGGGGAGGGCGCGGGTGGGGGGGATTCCAAGTGCAACCAGAGCACAGTTTCTGGTGTAAAGCCGCAGGCTTTGGGACGATTCGCAGGACCCAAGAAACCTAGCGCATTCTTTCGTTCAGGCCGTTCACCTCAGGAAGAATACCCTGCATAGAAAAGTTGATTGTGGAAGGACTCCGTGAGAAGCTAGGTCTCTTTGACTTGGTAGAAACCACGGAAGAGTCTGCCCCATGTCAACCTGGAAATGGCCGTTTGAGACAAGCCTTGCTTTCCCGCCTTGAAAGCTGCATTTGTGCGGCCTCGAAGCTACCTGGAAAGCACTGATGTGGCCCGGATTCTCATCCGTGCAGGCGTGGCTCTGAGAAGAGAAAGAGTTTCCATGAAAGAAACAGGGTGCCTTCCCGTTCCTGTTTGGGAGCTCATCCTCCCTGCCCTATAGTTACCTTAAAACTCCACTGAGCAGAAGCCTCAAATGAAGGCCCTGAATTGCATGCAGAATGGTAGGCGCGCAGCAGTTTCCATGAGGCAGTCGTCGTTGCCCTTCCTTAGTGTAACGCTGCTAAGCTTCTCAGGATTCCTAGGCGCCTCGCGTCGGCCCGTGTCTCTGTACGAGGACGCCGTGTAGTCCACGGACCCCTGGGCCTCCCGAGCAACGTCCAGCCCGGGAAGCCCTTCGGAGTACCCCTGTGCGTACGCCTATTGATCGGCAGCATTTGCACACTCCCTTGGGAGAGCTAGATTTCCTCAGCTCTCCAGCAGTTTGCGGAACACGGTTCTAGCCAGTGCAGCGTGCCGTGGGACTTCTGCCTCATCGCCCTTGTCTGAGCTGCACTGAGACAGTCCCTCTGCTTTTCAGTATCCCTAGCACCTCATCTCTGAAGTCACCCCACCGCAAGGAGGCATTCAACTAGTGCTCCCACTGCAACTAGAGCACCGTTCTCCGTGTAACACTGCCGGACTTTGGAAGCTGCCCTTCTAGGAACTCATACCCGAAGTCACCGTATCTCAGGGGGAAAGGCGGCTTGCCTTCCAACTTCCACGAAGCACGGGTCTCTGTGTAACACTTCAGGCTTTTAGTAGAGGCAAGGGGACCCTAGGAGACCAAAGGCATTCCTTGGGCTAGGCAGTTTGGTACACCCAGAGCACCCTGTGAAGAACGCTTGAAGCAAGTATGTACTAGGTCGCTTTGCCTTGGATAGAAAGCACAGCTACTTATGCTCCGTGTCATCCTGGAGCTGGTGCCCGATGGGACCAGCCTTGTTTCCGCACCTTGAACGATCCTCTCTTGCGCCTTGAAGCTCCCTCAGAAACACTGCCGTTGCCGGGCCTCTTCTCACGGCAGGCATGGCCTGTGAGAGGGAAGAGACGCTTTCACATGGAACCGGGGTGCTCCACTTTCTCGGTCAGAGCTCATCCTGTCCTGTTGTATAGCTAAGGGGAAACTCCAAGTGAGGGCCTAGCTTCGAAGGAGCACCCTGATATGCCACGCAGCAGGGTAGGAGTGCAGCAGCTTCCATGAGGCCTTAGTTCTCTCTTCTGCTTCAGTGGAAGGGTGGAAGCTCTTGGGGACCCCTAGACTCCTCCCGGCAGCACCCGTTTCCGTACAAGGACACTGAGTACCCCGAGGCTCTCCGAGTCGAAGAGCAACATTCAGACCCGGAGACACTTTGGAATACTCGTGTGTGTGCCGAGTGACGGGCAGCAGCTTGCACACTGCCTCGGGGAGGTAGATTTCCTCAGCACACCAACAGCCTCGGGAACACTGTGGTAGCTTGGGCAGCAGGCCACGGAAGCTGCATCATCACTGTAGTCAGAGCTGCGCTGAGCAAAACGTCTTGCTTACAATTCCTTCTAGGACCTCATGCCTGAAGTCAGCCTACCTCAGGGAGTAAGTCGGCTTGCCGTCCAAGGGCCTCTAGAGCACAGTTTCTAGGGTAACGCTGCAGGCATTCGGAAGATGCACGTGAGCCTACGACACCTAAGGCCTTCTTTCATTTAAGCAGTTCGCTACACGCAGGGCACCCTGCCTAGAGAAGATGATTCTCGAGGGACCCAGTGAGCAGCTAGGTCTCTTTGGACTTGTTAGAAACCACAGACGCTTCTTCTGCACGTAAACCTGGAAAAGGCAGCCCTCTGAGGCAAGCCTGGTCTTCCCGGCTTGAAAGCTCCGTTCATGCGGCCTTGAAGCTTCCTGAACAACGCTTTGGTTGCTGGACCTGTACTCACTGCAGGCATGGCTCTGGAAGCACCAGAGTTTTCTCGAAAGGAAGAGGGTGCTTTCAGGCCCTGGGCGGGAGCATACCCTGCCCTGCTCTAGAGCGAAGGGGAATCCCAACTGTGGGCCGTAGCCTCTACCTAAGGCCCTGATTTGCCATCCAGAAGGGTAGTTTTGCGGCCTTTTCCTTGAGGCCTTTGTCGCACTCCTGCCCTCGTGTAACGGTACTAATCCTGTCAGGACTCCTGGCCCCCTGGCGTCAGCAACCCGTGTCCCTACAAGAACTCTGAGTACCCTCAGGCTCCCCTGGGCCTGCTGGGCCACACTCAGACACGTAGGCCCTTCTGGGTGCCCCTGGCTAGGCCGAGTGAAGCGTAACACACTGCACTCTCTCCTGGGGGGAGCTAGATTGCTCAGCTCACCAACGGATTCAGGAACACGGTTTCTAGCAAGTCCAGCATGCCACGGAAGTCGGCCACATTGCCCTGGTCTGAGCTGTACTGAGAAAGAACTCTGCGCTTGCTAGTCCCTCTAGGCAATCATACCTGAAGTCACCGTAGCTCAGGTGCAAAGGCGGCCGCGTTACAAATTCCGCCAAGCACAGATCTCTGTGGAACATCTTCAGGGTTTCGTAGACGCACAGGACCCTGCGAGACCTAGGGCACTCTGTGGTCCCGGCAGTTCGCTACACGCAGAAGGTCCTGTGTAGGAAAGTTGAATCAGGGAAGAGCCAAGTATGTCGCTAGGTCTCTTTTGACTTGACAGAAACCACAGACACTTACGCTGCGTGTCTTCCTGGAGCTGCGGCCTGATGGGACTGGCCTTTGTTTTGGCACCTTGAAAGGTCCTGTTATGGCCTTGCAGCTCCCTGGAAGACACTGCTGTTGTCGGGCCTCCTCTCACGGCAGGCATGGCTGCGAGAGGGAAAAGGACGGTTTCACGAGGAACCGGGGCATTCCAGTTTCTCGGTCAGAGCTCATCCTGTCCTGTTCCGTAGCTAAGGGGAAGCTCCAAGTGAGGCCTAGCTTCGAAGGAGGGCCCTGATATGCCGTGCAGCAGGGTAGGAGTGCAGCAGCTCCCAGGAGGCCTTAGCTCTCTCTTCTGCTTCAGTGGAACGGTAGTAAGCTTTTCGGGTCTGCTAGACTCCTCGCGGCAGCACCCGTTTCCGTACAAGGACACTGAGGACCCCCGGGCTCTCCTGAGCTGAAGAGCCACATTCACACCCCTAGACACTTCGGAGTACCCGTGTGCGTGCCGAGTGAAGGGCAGCAGCTTTTCACGCTGCCTCGGGGGAGCTAGATTGCCTCAGCTCACCAACAGCCTCAGGAACGTATTTGTAGCTCTAGTTGCAGAAGGCCATGGAAGTGTGCCTCGTTACCGTAGTCAGAGCTGTACTGAGAGAAGCACTTTGCTTACAATTCCCTCCAGGACCTCATACCTGAAGTCAACCTAACTCAAGGAGAATGTCGGCTTGGGGAGGGCGCGGGGTGGGGGGGATTCCAAGTGCAACCAGAGCACAGTTTCTGGTGTAAAAGCCGCAGGCTTTGGGACGATTCGCAGGACCCAAGAAACCTAGCGCATTCTTTCGTTCAGGCCGTTCACCTCAGGAAGAATACCCTGCATAGAAAAGTTGATTGTGGAAGGACTCCGTGAGAAGCTAGGTCTCTTTGACTTGGTAGAAACCACGGAAGAGTCTGCCCCATGTCAACCTGGAATGGCCGTTTGAGACAAGCCTTGCTTTCCCGCCTTGAAAGCTGCATTTGTGCGGCCTCGAAGCTACCTGGAAAGCACTGATGTGGCCCGGATTCTCATCCGTGCAGGCGTGGCTCTGAGAAGAGAAAGAGTTTCCATGAAAGAAACAGGGTGCCTTCCCGTTCCTGTTTGGGAGCTCATCCTCCCTGCCCTATAGTTACCTTAAAACTCCACTGAGCAGAAGCCTCAAATGAAGGCCCTGAATTGCATGCAGAATGGTAGGCGCGCAGCAGTTTCCATGAGGCAGTCGTCGTTGCCCTTCCTTAGTGTAACGCTGCTAAGCTTCTCAGGATTCCTAGGCGCCTCGCGTCGGCCCGTGTCTCTGTACGAGGACGCCGTGTAGTCCACGGACCCCTGGGCCTCCCGAGCAACGTCCAGCCCGGGAAGCCCTTCGGAGTACCCCTGTGCGTACGCCTATTGATCGGCAGCATTTGCACACTCCCTTGGGAGAGCTAGATTTCCTCAGCTCTCCAGCAGTTTGCGGAACACGGTTCTAGCCAGTGCAGCGTGCCGTGGACTTCTGCCTCATCGCCCTTGTCTGAGCTGCACTGAGACAATCCCTCTGCTTTTCAGTATCCCTAGCACCTCATCTCTGAAGTCACCCCACCGCAAGGAGGCATTCAACTAGTGCTCCCACTGCAACTAGAGCACCGTTCTCCGTGTAACACTGCCGGACTTTGGAAGCTGCCCTTCTAGGAACTCATACCCGAAGTCACCGTATCTCAGGGGAAAGGCGGCTTGCCTTCCAACTTCCACGAAAGCACGGGTCTCTGTGTAACACTTCAGGCTTTTAGTAGAGGCAAGGGACCCTAGGAGACCAAAGGCATTCCTTGGGCTAGGCAGTTTGGTACACCCAGAGCACCCTGTGAAGAACGCTTGAAGCAAGTATGTACTAGGTCGCTTTTGCCTTGGATAGAAAGCACAGCTACTTATGCTCCGTGTCATCCTGGAGCTGGTGCCCGATGGGACCAGCCTTGTTTCCGCACCTTGAAGAATCCTCTCTTGCGCCTTGAAGCTCCCTGAGAAACACTGCCGTTGCCGGCCTCTTCTCACGGCAGGCATGGCTGTGAGAGGGAAGAGACGCTTTCACATGGAACCGGGTGCTCCACTTTCTCGGTCAGAGCTCATCCTGTCCTGTTGTATAGCTAAGGGGAAACTCCAAGTGAGGCCTAGCTTCGAAGGAGCACCCTGATATGCCACGCAGCAGGGTAGGAGTGCAGCAGCTTCCATGAGGCCTTAGTTCTCTCTTCTGCTTCAGTGGAAGGGTTGGAAGCTCTGGGGACCCCTAGACTCCTCCCGGCAGCACCCGTTTCCGTACAAGGACACTGAGTACCCCGAGGCTCTCCCGAGTCGAAGAGCAACATTCAGACCCGGAGGCACTTTGGAATACTCGTGTGTGTGCCGAGTGACGGGCAGCAGCTTGCACACTGCCTCGGGGGAGCTAGATTTCCTCAGCACACCAACAGCCTCGGGAACACTGTGGTAGCTTGGGCAGCAGGCCACGGAAGGCTGCATCATCACTGTAGTCGGAGCTGCGCTGAGCAAAACGTCTTGCTTACAATTCCTTCTAGGACCTCATGCCTGAAGTCAGCCTACCTCAGGGAGTAAGTCGGCTTGCCGTCCAAGGGCCTCTAGAGCACAGTTTCTAGGTAACGCTGCAGGCATTCGGAAGATGCACGTGAGCCTACGACACCTAAGGCCTTCTTTCATTTAAGCAGTTCGCTACACGCAGGGCACCCTGCCTAGAGAAGATGATTCTCGAGGGACCCAGTGAGCAGCTAGGTCTCTTTGGACTTGTTAGAAACCACAGACGCTTCTTCTGCACGTAAACCTGGAAAAGGCAGCCCTCTGAGGCAAGCCTGGTCTTCCCGGCTTGAAAGCTCCGTTCATGCGGCCTTGAAGCTTCCTGAACAACGCTTTGGTTGCTGGACCTGTACTCACTGCAGGCATGGCTCTGGAAGCACCAGAGTTTTCTCGAAAGGAAGAGGGTGCTTTCAGGCCCTGGGCGGGAGCATACCCTGCCCTGCTCTAGAGCGAAGGGGAATCCCAACGTGGGCCGTAGCCTCTACCTAAGGCCCTGATTTGCCATCCAGAAGGGTAGTTTTGCGGCCTTTTCCTTGAGGCCTTTGTCGCACTCCTGCCCTCGTGTAACGGTACTAATCCTGTCAGGACTCCTGGCCCCCTGGCGTCAGCACCCGTGTCCCTACAAGAACTCTGAGTACCCTCAGGCTCCCCTGGGCCTGCTGGGCCACACTCAGACACGTAGGCCCTTCTGGGTGCCCCTGGCTAGGCCGAGTGAAGCGTAACACACTGCACTCTCTCCTGGGGGGAGCTAGATTGCTTCAGCTCACCAACGGATTCAGGAACACGGTTCTAGCAAGTCCAGCATGCCACGGAAGTCGGCCACATTGCCCTGGTCTGAGCTGTACTGAGAAGAACTCTGCGCTTGCTAGTCCCTCTAGGCACTCATACCTGAAGTCACCGTAGCTCAGGTGCAAAGGCGGCCTGCGTTACAAATTCCGCCAAAGCACAGATCTCTGTGGAACACTTCAGGGTTTCGGTAGACGCACAGGACCCTGCGAGACCTAGGGCACTCTGTGGTCCCGGCAGTTCGCTACACGCAGAACGTCCTGTGTAGGAAAGTTGAATCAGGGAAGAGCCAAGTATGTCGCTAGGTCTCTTTTGACTTGACAGAAACCACAGACACTTACGCTGCGTGTCTTCCTGGAGCTGCGGCCTGATGGGACTGGCCTTGTTTTGGCACCTTGAAAGGTCCTGTTATGCGCCTTGCAGCTCCCTGGAAGACACTGCTGTTGTCGGGCCTCCTCTCACGGCAGGCATGGCTGCGAGAGGGAAAAGACGGTTTCACGAGGAACCGGGGCATTCCAGTTTCTCGGTCAGAGCTCATCCTGTCCTGTTCCGTAGCTAAGGGGAAGCTCCAAGTGAGGCCTAGCTTCGAAGGAGGGCCCTGATATGCCGTGCAGCAGGGTAGGAGTGCAGCAGCTCCCAGGAGGCCTTAGCTCTCTCTTCTGCTTCAGTGGAACGGTAGTAAGCTTTTCGGGTCTGCTAGACTCCTCGCGGCAGCACCCGTTTCCGTACAAGGACACTGAGGACCCCCGGGCTCTCCTGAGCTGAAGAGCCACATTCACACCCTAGACACTTCGGAGTACCCGTGTGCGTGCCGAGTGAAGGGCAGCAGCTTTCACGCTGCCTCGGGGAGCTAGATTGCCTCAGCTCACCAACAGCCTCAGGAACGTATTTGTAGCTCTAGTTGCAGAAGGCCATGGAAGTGTGCCTCGTTACCGTAGTCAGAGCTGTACTGAGAGAAGCACTTTGCTTACAATTCCCTCCAGGACCTCATACCTGAAGTCAACCTAACTCAAGGAGAATGTCGGCTTGGGGAGGACGCAGGGTGTGGGGGATTCCAAGTGCAACCAGAGCACAGTTTCTGGTGTAAAGCCGCAGGCTTTGGGACGATTCGCAGGACCCAAGAAACCTAGCGCATTCTTTCGTTCAGGCCGTTCACCTCAGGAAGAATACCCTGCATAGAAAAGTTGATTGTGGAAGGACTCCGTGAGAAGCTAGGTCTCTTTGACTTGGTAGAAACCACGGAAGAGTCTGCCCCATGTCAACCTGGAAATGGCCGTTTGAGACAAGCCTTGCTTTCCCGCCTTGAAAGCTGCATTTGTGCGGCCTCGAAGCTACCTGGAAAGCACTGATGTGGCCCGGATTCTCATCCGTGCAGGCGTGGCTCTGAGAAGAGAAAGAGTTTCCATGAAAGAAACAGGGTGCCTTCCCGTTCCTGTTTGGGAGCTCATCCTCCCTGCCCTATAGTTACCTTAAAACTCCACTGAGC
Organism: Tursiops truncatus; assembly: GCF_011762595.2. Lineage (NCBI taxonomy): Eukaryota > Metazoa > Chordata > Mammalia > Artiodactyla > Delphinidae > Tursiops > Tursiops truncatus. The sequence continues at coordinate 24,342,109 of NC_047039.1, forward strand.
AGAAGCCTCAAATGAAGGCCCTGAATTGCATGCAGAATGGTAGGCGCGCAGCAGTTTCCATGAGGCAGTCGTCGTTGCCCTTCCTTAGTGTAACGCTGCTAAGCTTCTCAGGATTCCTAGGCGCCTCGCGTCGGCCCGTGTCTCTGTACGAGGACGCCGTGTAGTCCACGGACCCCTGGGCCTCCCGAGCAACGTCCAGCCGGGAAGCCCTTCGGAGTACCCCTGTGCGTACGCCTATTGATCGGCAGCATTTGCACACTCCCTTGGGAGAGCTAGATTTCCTCAGCTCTCCAGCAGTTTGCGGAACACGGTTCTAGCCAGTGCAGCGTGCCGTGGACTTCTGCCTCATCGCCCTTGTCTGAGCTGCACTGAGACAATCCCTCTGCTTTTCAGTATCCCTAGCACCTCATCTCTGAAGTCACCCCACCGCAAGGAGGCATTCAACTAGTGCTCCCACTGCAACTAGAGCACCGTTCTCCGTGTAACACTGCCGGACTTTGGAAGCTGCCCTTCTAGGAACTCATACCCGAAGTCACCGTATCTCAGGGGGAAAGGCGGCTTGCCTTCCAACTTCCACGAAAGCACAGGTCTCTGTGTAACACTTCAGGCTTTTAGTAGAGGCAAGGGACCCTAGGAGACCAAAGGCATTCCTTGGCTAGGCAGTTTGGTACACCCAGAGCACCCTGTGAAGAACGCTTGAAGCAAGTATGTACTAGGTCGCTTTTGCCTTGGATAGAAAGCACAGCTACTTATGCTCCGTGTCATCCTGGAGCTGGTGCCCGATGGGACCAGCCTTGTTTCCGCACCTTGAAGAATCCTCTCTTGCGCCTTGAAGCTCCTGAGAAACACTGCCGTTGCCGGGCCTCTTCTCACGGCAGGCATGGCTGTGAGAGGGAAAGACGCTTTCACATGGAACCGGGGTGCTCCACTTTCTCGGTCAGAGCTCATCCTGTCCTGTTGTATAGCTAAGGGGAAACTCCAAGTGAGGCCTAGCTTCGAAGGAGCACCCTGATATGCCACGCAGCAGGGTAGGAGTGCAGCAGCTTCCATGAGGCCTTAGTTCTCTCTTCTGCTTCAGTGGAGGGTTGGAAGCTCTTGGGACCCCTAGACTCCTCCCGGCAGCACCCGTTTCCGTACAAGGACACTGAGTACCCCGAGGCTCTCCCGAGTCGAAGAGCAACATTCAGACCCGGAGGCACTTTGGAATACTCGTGTGTGTGCCGAGTGACGGGCAGCAGCTTGCACACTGCCTCGGGGAGCTAGATTTCCTCAGCACACCAACAGCCTCGGAACACTGTGGTAGCTTGGGCAGCAGGCCACGGAAGGCTGCATCATCACTGTAGTCGGAGCTGCGCTGAGCAAAACGTCTTGCTTACAATTCCTTCTAGGACCTCATGCCTGAAGTCAACCTACCTCAGGGAGTAAGTCAGCTTGCCATCCAAGGGCCTCTAGAGCACAGTTTCTAGGGTAACGCTGCAGGCATTCGGAAGATGCACGTGAGCCTACGACACCTAAGGCCTTCTTTCATTTAAGCAGTTCGCTACACGCAGGGCACCCTGCCTAGAGAAGATGATTCTCGAGGGACCCAGTGAGCAGCTAGGTCTCTTTGGACTTGTTAGAAACCACAGACGCTTCTTCTGCACGTAAACCTGGAAAAGGCAGCCCTCTGAGGCAAGCCTGGTCTTCCCGCTTGAAAGCTCCGTTCATGCGGCCTTGAAGCTTCCTGAACAACGCTTTGGTTGCTGGACCTGTACTCACTGCAGGCATGGCTCTGGAAGCACCAGAGTTTTCTCGAAAGGAAGAGGGTGCTTTCAGGCCCTGGGCGGGAGCATACCCTGCCCTGCTCTAGAGCGAAGGGGAATCCCAACGTGGGCCGTAGCCTCTACCTAAGGCCCTGATTTGCCATCCAGAAGGGTAGTTTTGCGGCCTTTTCCTTGAGGCCTTTGTCGCACTCCTGCCCTCGTGTAACGGTACTAATCCTGTCAGGACTCCTGGCCCCCTGGCGTCAGCACCCGTGTCCCTACAAGAACTCTGAGTACCCTCAGGCTCCCCTGGGCCTGCTGGGCCACACTCAGACACGTAGGCCCTTCTGGGTGCCCCTGGCTAGGCCGAGTGAAGCGTAACACACTGCACTCTCTCCTGGGGGAGCTAGATTGCTTCAGCTCACCAACGGATTCAGGAACACGGTTCTAGCAAGTCCAGCATGCCACGGAAGTCGGCCACATTGCCCTGGTCTGAGCTGTACTGAGAAGAACTCTGCGCTTGCTAGTCCCTCTAGGCACTCATACCTGAAGTCACCGTAGCTCAGGTGCAAAGGCGGCCTGCGTTACAAATTCCGCCAAAGCACAGATCTCTGTGGAACACTTCAGGGTTTCGGTAGACGCACAGGACCCTGCGAGACCTAGGCACTCTGTGGTCCCGGCAGTTCGCTACACGCAGAACGTCCTGTGTAGGAAAGTTGAATCAGGGAAGAGCCAAGTATGTCGCTAGGTCTCTTTTGACTTGACAGAAACCACAGACACTTACGCTGCGTGTCTTCCTGAGCTGCGGCCTGATGGGACTGGCCTTGTTTTGGCACCTTGAAAGGTCCTGTTATGCGCCTTGCAGCTCCCTGGAAGACACTGCTGTTGTCGGCCCTCCTCTCACGGCAGGCATGGCTGCGAGAGGAAAAGACGGTTTCACGAGGAACCGGCATTCCAGTTTCTCGGTCAGACTCATCCTGTCCTGTTCCGTAGCTAGGGGAAGCTCCAAGTGAGGCCCAGCTTCGAAGGAGGGCCCTGATATGCCGTGCAGCAGGGTAGGAGTGCAGCAGCTCCCAGGAGGCTTAGCTCTCTCTTCTGCTTCAGTGGAACGGTAGTAAGCTTTTCGGGTCTGCTAGACTCCTCGCGGCAGCACCCGTTTCCGTACAGGACACTGAGGACCCCCGGCTCTCCTGAGCTGAAGAGCACATTCACACCCCTAGACACTCGAGTACCCGTGTGCGTGCCGAGTGAAGGGCAGCAGCTTTCACACGCTGCCTCGGGGGAGCTAGATTGCCTCAGCTCACCAACAGCCTCAGGAACGTATTTGTAGCTCTAGTTGCAGAAGGCCATGGAAGTGGCCTCATTCCGTAGTCAGAGCTGTACTGAGAGAAGCACTTTGCTTACAATTCCCTCCAGACCTCATACCTGAAGTCAACCTAACTCAAGGAGAATGTCGGCTTGGGGAGGGCGCGGGTGGGGGGGATTCCAAGTGCAACCAGAGCGTTTTCTGGTGTAAAGCCGCAGGCTTTTGGGACGATTCGCAGGACCCAAGAAACCTAGCGCATTCTTTCGTTCAGGCCGTTCACCTCAGGAGAATACTGCATAGAAAGTTGATTGTGGAAGGACTCCGTGAGAAGCTAGGTCTCTTTGACTTGGTAGAAACCACGGAAGAGTCTGCCCCATGTCAACCTGGAAATGGCAGTTTGGACAAGCTTGCTTTCCCGCCTTGAAAGCTGCATTTGTGCGGCCTCGAAGCTACCTGGAAAGCACTGATGTGCCCGGATTCTCATCCGTGCAGGCGTGGCTCTGAGAAGAGAAGAGTTCCATGAAAGAAACAGGGTGCCTTCCGTTCCTGTTTGGGAGCTCATCCTCCCTGCCCTATAGTTACTTAAAACTCCACTGAGCAGAAGCCTCAAATGAAGGCCCTGATTGCATGCAGAATGGTAGGCGCGCAGCATTTCCATGAGGCAGTCGTCGTTGCCCTTCCTTAGTGTAACGCTGCAAGCTTCTCAGGATTCCTAGCGCCTCGCGTCGGCCCGTGTCTCTGTACAAGGACGCCGTGTAGTCCACGGACCCCTGGGCCTCCCGAGCAACGTCCAGCCCGGGAAGCCCTTCGAGTACCCCTGTGCGTACCCTATTGATCGGCAGCATTTGCACACTCCTTGGGAGAGCTAGATTCCTCAGCTCTCCAGCAGTTTGCGAACACGGTTCTAGCCAGTGCAGCGTGCCGTGGACTTCTGCCTCATCGCCCTTGTCTGAGCTGCACTGAGACAGTCCCTCTGCTTTTCAGTATCCCTAGCACCTCATCTCTGAAGTCACCCCACCGCAAGGAGCATTCACTAGTGCTCCCACTGCAACTAGAGCACCGTTCTCCGTGTAAACACTGCCGGACTTTGGAAGCTGCCCTTCTAGGACTCATACCCGAAGTCACCGTATCTCAGGGGGAAAGGCGGCTTGCTTCCAACTTCCACGAAAGCACGGGTCTCTGTGTAACACTTCAGGCTTTTTAGTAGAGACAAGGGACCCTAGGAGACCAAAGCATTCTTGGGCTAGGCAGTTTGGTACACCAGAGCACCCTGTGAAGAACGCTTGAACAATATGTGTACTAGTCGCTGGCCTTGGATGAAAGCACAGCTACTTATCTCCGTGTCATCCTGGAGCTGGCTGCGCGATGGGACCGCCTTGTTTCGCACCTTGAAGAATCCTCTCTTGCGCCTTGAAGCTCCCTGAGAAACACTGCCGTTGCCGGGCCTCTTCTCACGGCAGGCATGGCTGTGAGAGGAAGAGACGCTTTCACATGGAACCGGGGTCTCCACTTTCTCGGTCAGAGCTCATCCTGTCCTGTTGTATAGCTAGGGGAAACTCCAAGTGAGGCTACTTCGAAGGAGCACCTGATATGCCACGCTGCAGGTAGAACGTGCAGCAGCTTCCATAGGCCTTAGTTCTCTCTTCTGCTTCATGGAAGGGTTGGAAGCTCTTGGGGACCTCCTAGACTCCTCCTGCAGCACCCGTTTTCCGTACAGGACCTGAGTACCGCCGAGCTCTCCCGAGGTCGAAGCGCAACATTCAGACCCGGAGGCACTTTGGAATACTCGTGT